>NC_092324.1:9696969-10000000 GCF_036785885.1 Coffea arabica | reverse complement strand
TCCTTGCATTTTGGGTCAAATATTTCGGCTATAAGGGCTGAGGATGAGGGAGATATTTTGCAACAATATCAAGGAAATATGGTGGTAGGGAAGTGGTAGTCAAGTGGTGTGTTCAATCGGTAGTGATCGATACCCGTCGGTTTGAGCTGATTTTTCTTAAATCGCGTATACTAGGGTTTTTAACTTATAATCACTAACTTATTATTATCACTTCTAATCATATAATATTTCCGCATCCAAAAGTCACTCTTACCTACCAAATTTGATCCTCACTCCGTACCAAATAATCACACTACGAAAAAACGTGAAAATCCTAATTCGCGCTAACTTGAAAACGGAAAGAGAAAACCCTTACTTCTATATTCATTTGCACTTATTGTGGAGTGATTGGGTAGTAAGGCTAATATAAAAGAATAATTTCCAAATAAAAGGGTATTTTTAAGAAAAATATAAAGAATTTTACGGGTCCTCACATAACTTATATAACTTGATAACGAAAACGCGAATATCCTAGATGGGTCAAGTGATAATCACTCTCAAGCCGTACGCAAGTTGCAAGCATCTACCTAATCCTCGAGCATAAATTTGGGCAACACGCCCTTTGAATTTACCTATTTTCCAGCAATTTATGGCTTCATTCTTTTCCTCAATCAATCCCAAAGTTACACACAAAATAATCTCATTTCAATAGCCGTTCAATAGGCTCAAGGTCATGCAAGTACAAAATCAAGCTAACGACATGTGCGGAAATGAAGTTTAGCAAAAGACAGATTTGACGTTGTTTTGCGTAACGGACACAACCGAAACTACGCTTTTTGGATTGGGGTGCAATTTATACCGTTTCGAAGCTAAGGCAGAGAGCTACAACTTTGATGAAGATCACCTAGTCCAGTTTGTAGTGTATCTAGGTCAAAATTTTGAATTACTAAACCAGAAGCGCACAAACAGGTCAGTTAACTGCGCTATGTTTAAACAACAATAACTCAGGCTACCGAAATCCAAACGAGGTGATTCCAAGGGCGTTGGAAAGATAAGACATAGCACTACAACTTTCATGTTTTGGCTAAATGCTAATTCAGTACAAATCAGGGTGAACAGACACGGTTAGTGTTGTGTAATATCAAAATTGTCCATTGGGCTAAACCTATGAGAGTCAGGGGTATTTTTGTCTTTTCATAAGCTACGTTGCTCCGATTGAGGTGAAATTTTGTAGAAAACTATAAAAAATCATTCTCTACAACTTTCATGTTTTATGGTAAGTCTAATTCGGCCTCTAACATAATGAACTGGAACCGGGCAGAACTGAAGCTACAATTTCCAGAAATCTGGAATTTTGTTATATTCAAGCTATAATTCACATTTTTACCTTAACGCTACCACTACTTTCTCCTTTACAAGATTATATACCATATATATACATCATATAACACCTAACCCACAAGAAATATAAGTGAATCAATCAAAACCCTAACTCAAAATCATCACTCCAATCATCAAAACCATTTGAAACAAGCATCACAAGCACAATTCTAACATTAGTACCCAACTTAATCATGATTAATGGAGAAAGAAAGGTTGATCAGCCATTATACCTCAAGACAAGAGCTTGCAAGAAGGATCCTCCACTTCTCCTTGAAATTTTTTGGTTCCTCAAGCTTCCCAAGCTTCCAAACTAGTGATTAATCGGTTTAGTTTTTCTTGTTTGCACTCAAAAGGTTGGATTCAAGGTTGAAAATTGAAAACTCTCTTCACTCTTTTGCCTCTCCTTGCTCTCGGCCAAAACAGAAAAAAAATGGTGAAGAATGAACTCAAATGAAAGATAAGAAGGTAAGACATTGGCTTGGTCAAGGAACCATAGGTGGCCAACACTTGTCACCACCAAAACCAACTAAAATTTTGTTTTCTTTTCCTTGCATTTTGGGTCAAATATTTCGGCTATAAGGGCTGAGGATGAGGGAGATATTTTGCAACAATATCAAGGAAATATGGTGGTAGGGAAGTGGTAGTCAAGTGGTGTGTTCAATCGGTAGTGATCGATACCCGTCGGTTTGAGCTGATTTTTCTTAAATCGCGTATACTAGGGTTTTTAACTTATAATCACTAACTTATTATTATCACTTCTAATCATATAATATTTCCGCATCCAAAAGTCACTCTTACCTACCAAATTTGATCCTCACTCCGTACCAAATAATCACACTACGAAAAAACGTGAAAATCCTAATTCGCGCTAACTTGAAAACGGAAAGAGAAAACCCTTACTTCTATATTCATTTGCACTTATTGTGGAGTGATTGGGTAGTAAGGCTAATATAAAAGAATAATTTCCAAATAAAAGGGTATTTTTAAGAAAAATATAAAGAATTTTACGGGTCCTCACATAACTTATATAACTTGATAACGAAAACGCGAATATCCTAGATGGGTCAAGTGATAATCACTCTCAAGCCGTACGCAAGTTGCAAGCATCTACCTAATCCTCGAGCATAAATTTGGGCAACACGCCCTTTGAATTTACCTATTTTCCAGCAATTTATGGCTTCATTCTTTTCCTCAATCAATCCCAAAGTTACACACAAAATAATCTCATTTCAATAGCCGTTCAATAGGCTCAAGGTCATGCAAGTACAAAATCAAGCTAACGACATGTGCGGAAATGAAGTTTAGCAAAAGACAGATTTGACGTTGTTTTGCGTAACGGACACAACCGAAACTACGCTTTTTGGATTGGGGTGCAATTTATACCGTTTCGAAGCTAAGGCAGAGAGCTACAACTTTGATGAAGATCACCTAGTCCAGTTTGTAGTGTATCTAGGTCAAAATTTTGAATTACTAAACCAGAAGCGCACAAACAGGTCAGTTAACTGCGCTATGTTTAAACAACAATAACTCAGGCTACCGAAATCCAAACGAGGTGATTCCAAGGGCGTTGGAAAGATAAGACATAGCACTACAACTTTCATGTTTTGGCTAAATGCTAATTCAGTACAAATCAGGGTGAACAGACACGGTTAGTGTTGTGTAATATCAAAATTGTCCATTGGGCTAAACCTATGAGAGTCAGGGGTATTTTTGTCTTTTCATAAGCTACGTTGCTCCGATTGAGGTGAAATTTTGTAGAAAACTATAAAAAATCATTCTCTACAACTTTCATGTTTTATGGTAAGTCTAATTCGGCCTCTAACATAATGAACTGGAACCGGGCAGAACTGAAGCTACAATTTCCAGAAATCTGGAATTTTGTTATATTCAAGCTATAATTCACATTTTTACCTTAACGCTACCACTACTTTCTCCTTTACAAGATTATATACCATATATATACATCATATAACACCTAACCCACAAGAAATATAAGTGAATCAATCAAAACCCTAACTCAAAATCATCACTCCAATCATCAAAACCATTTGAAACAAGCATCACAAGCACAATTCTAACATTAATACCCAACTTAATCATGATTAATGGAGAAAGAAAGGTTGATCAGCCATTATACCTCAAGACAAGAGCTTGCAAGAAGGATCCTCCACTTCTCCTTGAAATTTTTTGGTTCCTCAAGCTTCCCAAGCTTCCAAACTAGTGATTAATCGGTTTAGTTTTTCTTGTTTGCACTCAAAAGGTTGGATTCAAGGTTGAAAATTGAAAACTCTCTTCACTCTTTTGCCTCTCCTTGCTCTCGGCCAAAACAGAAAAAAAATGGTGAAGAATGAACTCAAATGAAAGATAAGAAGGTAAGACATTGGCTTGGTCAAGGAACCATAGGTGGCCAACACTTGTCACCACCAAAACCAACTAAAATTTTGTTTTCTTTTCCTTGCATTTTGGGTCAAATATTTCGGCTATAAGGGCTGAGGATGAGGGAGATATTTTGCAACAATATCAAGGAAATATGGTGGTAGGGAAGTGGTAGTCAAGTGGTGTGTTCAATCGGTAGTGATCGATACCCGTCGGTTTGAGCTGATTTTTCTTAAATCGCGTATACTAGGGTTTTTAACTTATAATCACTAACTTATTATTATCACTTCTAATCATATAATATTTCCGCATCCAAAAGTCACTCTTACCTACCAAATTTGATCCTCACTCCGTACCAAATAATCACACTACGAAAAAACGTGAAAATCCTAATTCGCGCTAACTTGAAAACGGAAAGAGAAAACCCTTACTTCTATATTCATTTGCACTTATTGTGGAGTGATTGGGTAGTAAGGCTAATATAAAAGAATAATTTCCAAATAAAAGGGTATTTTTAAGAAAAATATAAAGAATTTTACGGGTCCTCACATAACTTATATAACTTGATAACGAAAACGCGAATATCCTAGATGGGTCAAGTGATAATCACTCTCAAGCCGTACGCAAGTTGCAAGCATCTACCTAATCCTCGAGCATAAATTTGGGCAACACGCCCTTTGAATTTACCTATTTTCCAGCAATTTATGGCTTCATTCTTTTCCTCAATCAATCCCAAAGTTACACACAAAATAATCTCATTTCAATAGCCGTTCAATAGGCTCAAGGTCATGCAAGTACAAAATCAAGCTAACGACATGTGCGGAAATGAAGTTTAGCAAAAGACAGATTTGACGTTGTTTTGCGTAACGGACACAACCGAAACTACGCTTTTTGGATTGGGGTGCAATTTATACCGTTTCGAAGCTAAGGCAGAGAGCTACAACTTTGATGAAGATCACCTAGTCCAGTTTGTAGTGTATCTAGGTCAAAATTTTGAATTACTAAACCAGAAGCGCACAAACAGGTCAGTTAACTGCGCTATGTTTAAACAACAATAACTCAGGCTACCGAAATCCAAACGAGGTGATTCCAAGGGCGTTGGAAAGATAAGACATAGCACTACAACTTTCATGTTTTGGCTAAATGCTAATTCAGTACAAATCAGGGTGAACAGACACGGTTAGTGTTGTGTAATATCAAAATTGTCCATTGGGCTAAACCTATGAGAGTCAGGGGTATTTTTGTCTTTTCATAAGCTACGTTGCTCCGATTGAGGCGAAATTTTGTAGAAAACTATAAAAAATCATTCTCTACAACTTTCATGTTTTATGGTAAGTCTAATTCGGCCTCTAACATAATGAACTGGAACCGGGCAGAACTGAAGCTACAATTTCCAGAAATCTGGAATTTTGTTATATTCAAGCTATAATTCACATTTTTACCTTAACGCTACCACTACTTTCTCCTTTACAAGATTATATACCATATATATACATCATATAACACCTAACCCACAAGAAATATAAGTGAATCAATCAAAACCCTAACTCAAAATCATCACTCCAATCATCAAAACCATTTGAAACAAGCATCACAAGCACAATTCTAACATTAATACCCAACTTAATCATGATTAATGGAGAAAGAAAGGTTGATCAGCCATTATACCTCAAGACAAGAGCTTGCAAGAAGGATCCTCCACTTCTCCTTGAAATTTTTTGGTTCCTCAAGCTTCCCAAGCTTCCAAACTAGTGATTAATCGGTTTAGTTTTTCTTGTTTGCACTCAAAAGGTTGGATTCAAGGTTGAAAATTGAAAACTCTCTTCACTCTTTTGCCTCTCCTTGCTCTCGGCCAAAACAGAAAAAAAATGGTGAAGAATGAACTCAAATGAAAGATAAGAAGGTAAGACATTGGCTTGGTCAAGGAACCATAGGTGGCCAACACTTGTCACCACCAAAACCAACTAAAATTTTGTTTTCTTTTCCTTGCATTTTGGGTCAAATATTTCGGCTATAAGGGCTGAGGATGAGGGAGATATTTTGCAACAATATCAAGGAAATATGGTGGTAGGGAAGTGGTAGTCAAGTGGTGTGTTCAATCGGTAGTGATCGATACCCGTCGGTTTGAGCTGATTTTTCTTAAATCGCGTATACTAGGGTTTTTAACTTATAATCACTAACTTATTATTATCACTTCTAATCATATAATATTTCCGCATCCAAAAGTCACTCTTACCTACCAAATTTGATCCTCACTCCGTACCAAATAATCACACTACGAAAAAACGTGAAAATCCTAATTCGCGCTAACTTGAAAACGGAAAGAGAAAACCCTTACTTCTATATTCATTTGCACTTATTGTGGAGTGATTGGGTAGTAAGGCTAATATAAAAGAATAATTTCCAAATAAAAGGGTATTTTTAAGAAAAATATAAAGAATTTTACGGGTCCTCACATAACTTATATAACTTGATAACGAAAACGCGAATATCCTAGATGGGTCAAGTGATAATCACTCTCAAGCCGTACGCAAGTTGCAAGCATCTACCTAATCCTCGAGCATAAATTTGGGCAACACGCCCTTTGAATTTACCTATTTTCCAGCAATTTATGGCTTCATTCTTTTCCTCAATCAATCCCAAAGTTACACACAAAATAATCTCATTTCAATAGCCGTTCAATAGGCTCAAGGTCATGCAAGTACAAAATCAAGCTAACGACATGTGCGGAAATGAAGTTTAGCAAAAGACAGATTTGACGTTGTTTTGCGTAACGGACACAACCGAAACTACGCTTTTTGGATTGGGGTGCAATTTATACCGTTTCGAAGCTAAGGCAGAGAGCTACAACTTTGATGAAGATCACCTAGTCCAGTTTGTAGTGTATCTAGGTCAAAATTTTGAATTACTAAACCAGAAGCGCACAAACAGGTCAGTTAACTGCGCTATGTTTAAACAACAATAACTCAGGCTACCGAAATCCAAACGAGGTGATTCCAAGGGCGTTGGAAAGATAAGACATAGCACTACAACTTTCATGTTTTGGCTAAATGCTAATTCAGTACAAATCAGGGTGAACAGACACGGTTAGTGTTGTGTAATATCAAAATTGTCCATTGGGCTAAACCTATGAGAGTCAGGGGTATTTTTGTCTTTTCATAAGCTACGTTGCTCCGATTGAGGTGAAATTTTGTAGAAAACTATAAAAAATCATTCTCTACAACTTTCATGTTTTATGGTAAGTCTAATTCGGCCTCTAACATAATGAACTGGAACCGGGCAGAACTGAAGCTACAATTTCCAGAAATCTGGAATTTTGTTATATTCAAGCTATAATTCACATTTTTACCTTAACGCTACCACTACTTTCTCCTTTACAAGATTATATACCATATATATACATCATATAACACCTAACCCACAAGAAATATAAGTGAATCAATCAAAACCCTAACTCAAAATCATCACTCCAATCATCAAAACCATTTGAAACAAGCATCACAAGCACAATTCTAACATTAATACCCAACTTAATCATGATTAATGGAGAAAGAAAGGTTGATCAGCCATTATACCTCAAGACAAGAGCTTGCAAGAAGGATCCTCCACTTCTCCTTGAAATTTTTTGGTTCCTCAAGCTTCCCAAGCTTCCAAACTAGTGATTAATCGGTTTAGTTTTTCTTGTTTGCACTCAAAAGGTTGGATTCAAGGTTGAAAATTGAAAACTCTCTTCACTCTTTTGCCTCTCCTTGCTCTCGGCCAAAACAGAAAAAAAATGGTGAAGAATGAACTCAAATGAAAGATAAGAAGGTAAGACATTGGCTTGGTCAAGGAACCATAGGTGGCCAACACTTGTCACCACCAAAACCAACTAAAATTTTGTTTTCTTTTCCTTGCATTTTGGGTCAAATATTTCGGCTATAAGGGCTGAGGATGAGGGAGATATTTTGCAACAATATCAAGGAAATATGGTGGTAGGGAAGTGGTAGTCAAGTGGTGTGTTCAATCGGTAGTGATCGATACCCGTCGGTTTGAGCTGATTTTTCTTAAATCGCGTATACTAGGGTTTTTAACTTATAATCACTAACTTATTATTATCACTTCTAATCATATAATATTTCCGCATCCAAAAGTCACTCTTACCTACCAAATTTGATCCTCACTCCGTACCAAATAATCACACTACGAAAAAACGTGAAAATCCTAATTCGCGCTAACTTGAAAACGGAAAGAGAAAACCCTTACTTCTATATTCATTTGCACTTATTGTGGAGTGATTGGGTAGTAAGGCTAATATAAAAGAATAATTTCCAAATAAAAGGGTATTTTTAAGAAAAATATAAAGAATTTTACGGGTCCTCACTTTCCAGCAATTTATGGCTTCATTCTTTTCCTCAATCAATCCCAAAGTTACACACAAAATAATCTCATTTCAATAGCCGTTCAATAGGCTCAAGGTCATGCAAGTACAAAATCAAGCTAACGACATGTGCGGAAATGAAGTTTAGCAAAAGACAGATTTGACGTTGTTTTGCGTAACGGACACAACCGAAACTACGCTTTTTGGATTGGGGTGCAATTTATACCGTTTCGAAGCTAAGGCAGAGAGCTACAACTTTGATGAAGATCACCTAGTCCAGTTTGTAGTGTATCTAGGTCAAAATTTTGAATTACTAAACCAGAAGCGCACAAACAGGTCAGTTAACTGCGCTATGTTTAAACAACAATAACTCAGGCTACCGAAATCCAAACGAGGTGATTCCAAGGGCGTTGGAAAGATAAGACATAGCACTACAACTTTCATGTTTTGGCTAAATGCTAATTCAGTACAAATCAGGGTGAACAGACACGGTTAGTGTTGTGTAATATCAAAATTGTCCATTGGGCTAAACCTATGAGAGTCAGGGGTATTTTTGTCTTTTCATAAGCTACGTTGCTCCGATTGAGGTGAAATTTTGTAGAAAACTATAAAAAATCATTCTCTACAACTTTCATGTTTTATGGTAAGTCTAATTCGGCCTCTAACATAATGAACTGGAACCGGGCAGAACTGAAGCTACAATTTCCAGAAATCTGGAATTTTGTTATATTCAAGCTATAATTCACATTTTTACCTTAACGCTACCACTACTTTCTCCTTTACAAGATTATATACCATATATATACATCATATAACACCTAACCCACAAGAAATATAAGTGAATCAATCAAAACCCTAACTCAAAATCATCACTCCAATCATCAAAACCATTTGAAACAAGCATCACAAGCACAATTCTAACATTAATACCCAACTTAATCATGATTAATGGAGAAAGAAAGGTTGATCAGCCATTATACCTCAAGACAAGAGCTTGCAAGAAGGATCCTCCACTTCTCCTTGAAATTTTTTGGTTCCTCAAGCTTCCCAAGCTTCCAAACTAGTGATTAATCGGTTTAGTTTTTCTTGTTTGCACTCAAAAGGTTGGATTCAAGGTTGAAAATTGAAAACTCTCTTCACTCTTTTGCCTCTCCTTGCTCTCGGCCAAAACAGAAAAAAAATGGTGAAGAATGAACTCAAATGAAAGATAAGAAGGTAAGACATTGGCTTGGTCAAGGAACCATAGGTGGCCAACACTTGTCACCACCAAAACCAACTAAAATTTTGTTTTCTTTTCCTTGCATTTTGGGTCAAATATTTCGGCTATAAGGGCTGAGGATGAGGGAGATATTTTGCAACAATATCAAGGAAATATGGTGGTAGGGAAGTGGTAGTCAAGTGGTGTGTTCAATCGGTAGTGATCGATACCCGTCGGTTTGAGCTGATTTTTCTTAAATCGCGTATACTAGGGTTTTTAACTTATAATCACTAACTTATTATTATCACTTCTAATCATATAATATTTCCGCATCCAAAAGTCACTCTTACCTACCAAATTTGATCCTCACTCCGTACCAAATAATCACACTACGAAAAAACGTGAAAATCCTAATTCGCGCTAACTTGAAAACGGAAAGAGAAAACCCTTACTTCTATATTCATTTGCACTTATTGTGGAGTGATTGGGTAGTAAGGCTAATATAAAAGAATAATTTCCAAATAAAAGGGTATTTTTAAGAAAAATATAAAGAATTTTACGGGTCCTCACATAACTTATATAACTTGATAACGAAAACGCGAATATCCTAGATGGGTCAAGTGATAATCACTCTCAAGCCGTACGCAAGTTGCAAGCATCTACCTAATCCTCGAGCATAAATTTGGGCAACACGCCCTTTGAATTTACCTATTTTCCAGCAATTTATGGTTTCATTCTTTTCCTCAATCAATCCCAAAGTTACACACAAAATAATCTCATTTCAATAGCCGTTCAATAGGCTCAAGGTCATGCAAGTACAAAATCAAGCTAACGACATGTGCGGAAATGAAGTTTAGCAAAAGACAGATTTGACGTTGTTTTGCGTAACGGACACAACCGAAACTACGCTTTTTGGATTGGGGTGCAATTTATACCGTTTCGAAGCTAAGGCAGAGAGCTACAACTTTGATGAAGATCACCTAGTCCAGTTTGTAGTGTATCTAGGTCAAAATTTTGAATTACTAAACCAGAAGCGCACAAACAGGTCAGTTAACTGCGCTATGTTTAAACAACAATAACTCAGGCTACCGAAATCCAAACGAGGTGATTCCAAGGGCGTTGGAAAGATAAGACATAGCACTACAACTTTCATGTTTTGGCTAAATGCTAATTCAGTACAAATCAGGGTGAACAGACACGGTTAGTGTTGTGTAATATCAAAATTGTCCATTGGGCTAAACCTATGAGAGTCAGGGGTATTTTTGTCTTTTCATAAGCTACGTTGCTCCGATTGAGGTGAAATTTTGTAGAAAACTATAAAAAATCATTCTCTACAACTTTCATGTTTTATGGTAAGTCTAATTCGGCCTCTAACATAATGAACTGGAACCGGGCAGAACTGAAGCTACAATTTCCAGAAATCTGGAATTTTGTTATATTCAAGCTATAATTCACATTTTTACCTTAACGCTACCACTACTTTCTCCTTTACAAGATTATATACCATATATATACATCATATAACACCTAACCCACAAGAAATATAAGTGAATCAATCAAAACCCTAACTCAAAATCATCACTCCAATCATCAAAACCATTTGAAACAAGCATCACAAGCACAATTCTAACATTAATACCCAACTTAATCATGATTAATGGAGAAAGAAAGGTTGATCAGCCATTATACCTCAAGACAAGAGCTTGCAAGAAGGATCCTCCACTTCTCCTTGAAATTTTTTGGTTCCTCAAGCTTCCCAAGCTTCCAAACTAGTGATTAATCGGTTTAGTTTTTCTTGTTTGCACTCAAAAGGTTGGATTCAAGGTTGAAAATTGAAAACTCTCTTCACTCTTTTGCCTCTCCTTGCTCTCGGCCAAAACAGAAAAAAAATGGTGAAGAATGAACTCAAATGAAAGATAAGAAGGTAAGACATTGGCTTGGTCAAGGAACCATAGGTGGCCAACACTTGTCACCACCAAAACCAACTAAAATTTTGTTTTCTTTTCCTTGCATTTTGGGTCAAATATTTCGGCTATAAGGGCTGAGGATGAGGGAGATATTTTGCAACAATATCAAGGAAATATGGTGGTAGGGAAGTGGTAGTCAAGTGGTGTGTTCAATCGGTAGTGATCGATACCCGTCGGTTTGAGCTGATTTTTCTTAAATCGCGTATACTAGGGTTTTTAACTTATAATCACTAACTTATTATTATCACTTCTAATCATATAATATTTCCGCATCCAAAAGTCACTCTTACCTACCAAATTTGATCCTCACTCCGTACCAAATAATCACACTACGAAAAAACGTGAAAATCCTAATTCGCGCTAACTTGAAAACGGAAAGAGAAAACCCTTACTTCTATATTCATTTGCACTTATTGTGGAGTGATTGGGTAGTAAGGCTAATATAAAAGAATAATTTCCAAATAAAAGGGTATTTTTAAGAAAAATATAAAGAATTTTACGGGTCCTCACATAACTTATATAACTTGATAACGAAAACGCGAATATCCTAGATGGGTCAAGTGATAATCACTCTCAAGCCGTACGCAAGTTGCAAGCATCTACCTAATCCTCGAGCATAAATTTGGGCAACACGCCCTTTGAATTTACCTATTTTCCAGCAATTTATGGTTTCATTCTTTTCCTCAATCAATCCCAAAGTTACACACAAAATAATCTCATTTCAATAGCCGTTCAATAGGCTCAAGGTCATGCAAGTACAAAATCAAGCTAACGACATGTGCGGAAATGAAGTTTAGCAAAAGACAGATTTGACGTTGTTTTGCGTAACGGACACAACCGAAACTACGCTTTTTGGATTGGGGTGCAATTTATACCGTTTCGAAGCTAAGGCAGAGAGCTACAACTTTGATGAAGATCACCTAGTCCAGTTTGTAGTGTATCTAGGTCAAAATTTTGAATTACTAAACCAGAAGCGCACAAACAGGTCAGTTAACTGCGCTATGTTTAAACAACAATAACTCAGGCTACCGAAATCCAAACGAGGTGATTCCAAGGGCGTTGGAAAGATAAGACATAGCACTACAACTTTCATGTTTTGGCTAAATGCTAATTCAGTACAAATCAGGGTGAACAGACACGGTTAGTGTTGTGTAATATCAAAATTGTCCATTGGGCTAAACCTATGAGAGTCAGGGGTATTTTTGTCTTTTCATAAGCTACGTTGCTCCGATTGAGGTGAAATTTTGTAGAAAACTATAAAAAATCATTCTCTACAACTTTCATGTTTTATGGTAAGTCTAATTCGGCCTCTAACATAATGAACTGGAACCGGGCAGAACTGAAGCTACAATTTCCAGAAATCTGGAATTTTGTTATATTCAAGCTATAATTCACATTTTTACCTTAACGCTACCACTACTTTCTCCTTTACAAGATTATATACCATATATATACATCATATAACACCTAACCCACAAGAAATATAAGTGAATCAATCAAAACCCTAACTCAAAATCATCACTCCAATCATCAAAACCATTTGAAACAAGCATCACAAGCACAATTCTAACATTAATACCCAACTTAATCATGATTAATGGAGAAAGAAAGGTTGATCAGCCATTATACCTCAAGACAAGAGCTTGCAAGAAGGATCCTCCACTTCTCCTTGAAATTTTTTGGTTCCTCAAGCTTCCCAAGCTTCCAAACTAGTGATTAATCGGTTTAGTTTTTCTTGTTTGCACTCAAAAGGTTGGATTCAAGGTTGAAAATTGAAAACTCTCTTCACTCTTTTGCCTCTCCTTGCTCTCGGCCAAAACAGAAAAAAAATGGTGAAGAATGAACTCAAATGAAAGATAAGAAGGTAAGACATTGGCTTGGTCAAGGAACCATAGGTGGCCAACACTTGTCACCACCAAAACCAACTAAAATTTTGTTTTCTTTTCCTTGCATTTTGGGTCAAATATTTCGGCTATAAGGGCTGAGGATGAGGGAGATATTTTGCAACAATATCAAGGAAATATGGTGGTAGGGAAGTGGTAGTCAAGTGGTGTGTTCAATCGGTAGTGATCGATACCCGTCGGTTTGAGCTGATTTTTCTTAAATCGCGTATACTAGGGTTTTTAACTTATAATCACTAACTTATTATTATCACTTCTAATCATATAATATTTCCGCATCCAAAAGTCACTCTTACCTACCAAATTTGATCCTCACTCCGTACCAAATAATCACACTACGAAAAAACGTGAAAATCCTAATTCGCGCTAACTTGAAAACGGAAAGAGAAAACCCTTACTTCTATATTCATTTGCACTTATTGTGGAGTGATTGGGTAGTAAGGCTAATATAAAAGAATAATTTCCAAATAAAAGGGTATTTTTAAGAAAAATATAAAGAATTTTACGGGTCCTCACATAACTTATATAACTTGATAACGAAAACGCGAATATCCTAGATGGGTCAAGTGATAATCACTCTCAAGCCGTACGCAAGTTGCAAGCATCTACCTAATCCTCGAGCATAAATTTGGGCAACACGCCCTTTGAATTTACCTATTTTCCAGCAATTTATGGCTTCATTCTTTTCCTCAATCAATCCCAAAGTTACACACAAAATAATCTCATTTCAATAGCCGTTCAATAGGCTCAAGGTCATGCAAGTACAAAATCAAGCTAACGACATGTGCGGAAATGAAGTTTAGCAAAAGACAGATTTGACGTTGTTTTGCGTAACGGACACAACCGAAACTACGCTTTTTGGATTGGGGTGCAATTTATACCGTTTCGAAGCTAAGGCAGAGAGCTACAACTTTGATGAAGATCACCTAGTCCAGTTTGTAGTGTATCTAGGTCAAAATTTTGAATTACTAAACCAGAAGCGCACAAACAGGTCAGTTAACTGCGCTATGTTTAAACAACAATAACTCAGGCTACCGAAATCCAAACGAGGTGATTCCAAGGGCGTTGGAAAGATAAGACATAGCACTACAACTTTCATGTTTTGGCTAAATGCTAATTCAGTACAAATCAGGGTGAACAGACACGGTTAGTGTTGTGTAATATCAAAATTGTCCATTGGGCTAAACCTATGAGAGTCAGGGGTATTTTTGTCTTTTCATAAGCTACGTTGCTCCGATTGAGGTGAAATTTTGTAGAAAACTATAAAAAATCATTCTCTACAACTTTCATGTTTTATGGTAAGTCTAATTCGGCCTCTAACATAATGAACTGGAACCGGGCAGAACTGAAGCTACAATTTCCAGAAATCTGGAATTTTGTTATATTCAAGCTATAATTCACATTTTTACCTTAACGCTACCACTACTTTCTCCTTTACAAGATTATATACCATATATATACATCATATAACACCTAACCCACAAGAAATATAAGTGAATCAATCAAAACCCTAACTCAAAATCATCACTCCAATCATCAAAACCATTTGAAACAAGCATCACAAGCACAATTCTAACATTAATACCCAACTTAATCATGATTAATGGAGAAAGAAAGGTTGATCAGCCATTATACCTCAAGACAAGAGCTTGCAAGAAGGATCCTCCACTTCTCCTTGAAATTTTTTGGTTCCTCAAGCTTCCCAAGCTTCCAAACTAGTGATTAATCGGTTTAGTTTTTCTTGTTTGCACTCAAAAGGTTGGATTCAAGGTTGAAAATTGAAAACTCTCTTCACTCTTTTGCCTCTCCTTGCTCTCGGCCAAAACAGAAAAAAAATGGTGAAGAATGAACTCAAATGAAAGATAAGAAGGTAAGACATTGGCTTGGTCAAGGAACCATAGGTGGCCAACACTTGTCACCACCAAAACCAACTAAAATTTTGTTTTCTTTTCCTTGCATTTTGGGTCAAATATTTCGGCTATAAGGGCTGAGGATGAGGGAGATATTTTGCAACAATATCAAGGAAATATGGTGGTAGGGAAGTGGTAGTCAAGTGGTGTGTTCAATCGGTAGTGATCGATACCCGTCGGTTTGAGCTGATTTTTCTTAAATCGCGTATACTAGGGTTTTTAACTTATAATCACTAACTTATTATTATCACTTCTAATCATATAATATTTCCGCATCCAAAAGTCACTCTTACCTACCAAATTTGATCCTCACTCCGTACCAAATAATCACACTACGAAAAAACGTGAAAATCCTAATTCGCGCTAACTTGAAAACGGAAAGAGAAAACCCTTACTTCTATATTCATTTGCACTTATTGTGGAGTGATTGGGTAGTAAGGCTAATATAAAAGAATAATTTCCAAATAAAAGGGTATTTTTAAGAAAAATATAAAGAATTTTACGGGTCCTCACATAACTTATATAACTTGATAACGAAAACGCGAATATCCTAGATGGGTCAAGTGATAATCACTCTCAAGCCGTACGCAAGTTGCAAGCATCTACCTAATCCTCGAGCATAAATTTGGGCAACACGCCCTTTGAATTTACCTATTTTCCAGCAATTTATGGCTTCATTCTTTTCCTCAATCAATCCCAAAGTTACACACAAAATAATCTCATTTCAATAGCCGTTCAATAGGCTCAAGGTCATGCAAGTACAAAATCAAGCTAACGACATGTGCGGAAATGAAGTTTAGCAAAAGACAGATTTGACGTTGTTTTGCGTAACGGACACAACCGAAACTACGCTTTTTGGATTGGGGTGCAATTTATACCGTTTCGAAGCTAAGGCAGAGAGCTACAACTTTGATGAAGATCACCTAGTCCAGTTTGTAGTGTATCTAGGTCAAAATTTTGAATTACTAAACCAGAAGCGCACAAACAGGTCAGTTAACTGCGCTATGTTTAAACAACAATAACTCAGGCTACCGAAATCCAAACGAGGTGATTCCAAGGGCGTTGGAAAGATAAGACATAGCACTACAACTTTCATGTTTTGGCTAAATGCTAATTCAGTACAAATCAGGGTGAACAGACACGGTTAGTGTTGTGTAATATCAAAATTGTCCATTGGGCTAAACCTATGAGAGTCAGGGGTATTTTTGTCTTTTCATAAGCTACGTTGCTCCGATTGAGGTGAAATTTTGTAGAAAACTATAAAAAATCATTCTCTACAACTTTCATGTTTTATGGTAAGTCTAATTCGGCCTCTAACATAATGAACTGGAACCGGGCAGAACTGAAGCTACAATTTCCAGAAATCTGGAATTTTGTTATATTCAAGCTATAATTCACATTTTTACCTTAACGCTACCACTACTTTCTCCTTTACAAGATTATATACCATATATATACATCATATAACACCTAACCCACAAGAAATATAAGTGAATCAATCAAAACCCTAACTCAAAATCATCACTCCAATCATCAAAACCATTTGAAACAAGCATCACAAGCACAATTCTAACATTAATACCCAACTTAATCATGATTAATGGAGAAAGAAAGGTTGATCAGCCATTATACCTCAAGACAAGAGCTTGCAAGAAGGATCCTCCACTTCTCCTTGAAATTTTTTGGTTCCTCAAGCTTCCCAAGCTTCCAAACTAGTGATTAATCGGTTTAGTTTTTCTTGTTTGCACTCAAAAGGTTGGATTCAAGGTTGAAAATTGAAAACTCTCTTCACTCTTTTGCCTCTCCTTGCTCTCGGCCAAAACAGAAAAAAAATGGTGAAGAATGAACTCAAATGAAAGATAAGAAGGTAAGACATTGGCTTGGTCAAGGAACCATAGGTGGCCAACACTTGTCACCACCAAAACCAACTAAAATTTTGTTTTCTTTTCCTTGCATTTTGGGTCAAATATTTCGGCTATAAGGGCTGAGGATGAGGGAGATATTTTGCAACAATATCAAGGAAATATGGTGGTAGGGAAGTGGTAGTCAAGTGGTGTGTTCAATCGGTAGTGATCGATACCCGTCGGTTTGAGCTGATTTTTCTTAAATCGCGTATACTAGGGTTTTTAACTTATAATCACTAACTTATTATTATCACTTCTAATCATATAATATTTCCGCATCCAAAAGTCACTCTTACCTACCAAATTTGATCCTCACTCCGTACCAAATAATCACACTACGAAAAAACGTGAAAATCCTAATTCGCGCTAACTTGAAAACGGAAAGAGAAAACCCTTACTTCTATATTCATTTGCACTTATTGTGGAGTGATTGGGTAGTAAGGCTAATATAAAAGAATAATTTCCAAATAAAAGGGTATTTTTAAGAAAAATATAAAGAATTTTACGGGTCCTCACATAACTTATATAACTTGATAACGAAAACGCGAATATCCTAGATGGGTCAAGTGATAATCACTCTCAAGCCGTACGCAAGTTGCAAGCATCTACCTAATCCTCGAGCATAAATTTGGGCAACACGCCCTTTGAATTTACCTATTTTCCAGCAATTTATGGCTTCATTCTTTTCCTCAATCAATCCCAAAGTTACACACAAAATAATCTCATTTCAATAGCCGTTCAATAGGCTCAAGGTCATGCAAGTACAAAATCAAGCTAACGACATGTGCGGAAATGAAGTTTAGCAAAAGACAGATTTGACGTTGTTTTGCGTAACGGACACAACCGAAACTACGCTTTTTGGATTGGGGTGCAATTTATACCGTTTCGAAGCTAAGGCAGAGAGCTACAACTTTGATGAAGATCACCTAGTCCAGTTTGTAGTGTATCTAGGTCAAAATTTTGAATTACTAAACCAGAAGCGCACAAACAGGTCAGTTAACTGCGCTATGTTTAAACAACAATAACTCAGGCTACCGAAATCCAAACGAGGTGATTCCAAGGGCGTTGGAAAGATAAGACATAGCACTACAACTTTCATGTTTTGGCTAAATGCTAATTCAGTACAAATCAGGGTGAACAGACACGGTTAGTGTTGTGTAATATCAAAATTGTCCATTGGGCTAAACCTATGAGAGTCAGGGGTATTTTTGTCTTTTCATAAGCTACGTTGCTCCGATTGAGGTGAAATTTTGTAGAAAACTATAAAAAATCATTCTCTACAACTTTCATGTTTTATGGTAAGTCTAATTCGGCCTCTAACATAATGAACTGGAACCGGGCAGAACTGAAGCTACAATTTCCAGAAATCTGGAATTTTGTTATATTCAAGCTATAATTCACATTTTTACCTTAACGCTACCACTACTTTCTCCTTTACAAGATTATATACCATATATATACATCATATAACACCTAACCCACAAGAAATATAAGTGAATCAATCAAAACCCTAACTCAAAATCATCACTCCAATCATCAAAACCATTTGAAACAAGCATCACAAGCACAATTCTAACATTAATACCCAACTTAATCATGATTAATGGAGAAAGAAAGGTTGATCAGCCATTATACCTCAAGACAAGAGCTTGCAAGAAGGATCCTCCACTTCTCCTTGAAATTTTTTGGTTCCTCAAGCTTCCCAAGCTTCCAAACTAGTGATTAATCGGTTTAGTTTTTCTTGTTTGCACTCAAAAGGTTGGATTCAAGGTTGAAAATTGAAAACTCTCTTCACTCTTTTGCCTCTCCTTGCTCTCGGCCAAAACAGAAAAAAAATGGTGAAGAATGAACTCAAATGAAAGATAAGAAGGTAAGACATTGGCTTGGTCAAGGAACCATAGGTGGCCAACACTTGTCACCACCAAAACCAACTAAAATTTTGTTTTCTTTTCCTTGCATTTTGGGTCAAATATTTCGGCTATAAGGGCTGAGGATGAGGGAGATATTTTGCAACAATATCAAGGAAATATGGTGGTAGGGAAGTGGTAGTCAAGTGGTGTGTTCAATCGGTAGTGATCGATACCCGTCGGTTTGAGCTGATTTTTCTTAAATCGCGTATACTAGGGTTTTTAACTTATAATCACTAACTTATTATTATCACTTCTAATCATATAATATTTCCGCATCCAAAAGTCACTCTTACCTACCAAATTTGATCCTCACTCCGTACCAAATAATCACACTACGAAAAAACGTGAAAATCCTAATTCGCGCTAACTTGAAAACGGAAAGAGAAAACCCTTACTTCTATATTCATTTGCACTTATTGTGGAGTGATTGGGTAGTAAGGCTAATATAAAAGAATAATTTCCAAATAAAAGGGTATTTTTAAGAAAAATATAAAGAATTTTACGGGTCCTCACATAACTTATATAACTTGATAACGAAAACGCGAATATCCTAGATGGGTCAAGTGATAATCACTCTCAAGCCGTACGCAAGTTGCAAGCATCTACCTAATCCTCGAGCATAAATTTGGGCAACACGCCCTTTGAATTTACCTATTTTCCAGCAATTTATGGCTTCATTCTTTTCCTCAATCAATCCCAAAGTTACACACAAAATAATCTCATTTCAATAGCCGTTCAATAGGCTCAAGGTCATGCAAGTACAAAATCAAGCTAACGACATGTGCGGAAATGAAGTTTAGCAAAAGACAGATTTGACGTTGTTTTGCGTAACGGACACAACCGAAACTACGCTTTTTGGATTGGGGTGCAATTTATACCGTTTCGAAGCTAAGGCAGAGAGCTACAACTTTGATGAAGATCACCTAGTCCAGTTTGTAGTGTATCTAGGTCAAAATTTTGAATTACTAAACCAGAAGCGCACAAACAGGTCAGTTAACTGCGCTATGTTTAAACAACAATAACTCAGGCTACCGAAATCCAAACGAGGTGATTCCAAGGGCGTTGGAAAGATAAGACATAGCACTACAACTTTCATGTTTTGGCTAAATGCTAATTCAGTACAAATCAGGGTGAACAGACACGGTTAGTGTTGTGTAATATCAAAATTGTCCATTGGGCTAAACCTATGAGAGTCAGGGGTATTTTTGTCTTTTCATAAGCTACGTTGCTCCGATTGAGGTGAAATTTTGTAGAAAACTATAAAAAATCATTCTCTACAACTTTCATGTTTTATGGTAAGTCTAATTCGGCCTCTAACATAATGAACTGGAACCGGGCAGAACTGAAGCTACAATTTCCAGAAATCTGGAATTTTGTTATATTCAAGCTATAATTCACATTTTTACCTTAACGCTACCACTACTTTCTCCTTTACAAGATTATATACCATATATATACATCATATAACACCTAACCCACAAGAAATATAAGTGAATCAATCAAAACCCTAACTCAAAATCATCACTCCAATCATCAAAACCATTTGAAACAAGCATCACAAGCACAATTCTAACATTAATACCCAACTTAATCATGATTAATGGAGAAAGAAAGGTTGATCAGCCATTATACCTCAAGACAAGAGCTTGCAAGAAGGATCCTCCACTTCTCCTTGAAATTTTTTGGTTCCTCAAGCTTCCCAAGCTTCCAAACTAGTGATTAATCGGTTTAGTTTTTCTTGTTTGCACTCAAAAGGTTGGATTCAAGGTTGAAAATTGAAAACTCTCTTCACTCTTTTGCCTCTCCTTGCTCTCGGCCAAAACAGAAAAAAAATGGTGAAGAATGAACTCAAATGAAAGATAAGAAGGTAAGACATTGGCTTGGTCAAGGAACCATAGGTGGCCAACACTTGTCACCACCAAAACCAACTAAAATTTTGTTTTCTTTTCCTTGCATTTTGGGTCAAATATTTCGGCTATAAGGGCTGAGGATGAGGGAGATATTTTGCAACAATATCAAGGAAATATGGTGGTAGGGAAGTGGTAGTCAAGTGGTGTGTTCAATCGGTAGTGATCGATACCCGTCGGTTTGAGCTGATTTTTCTTAAATCGCGTATACTAGGGTTTTTAACTTATAATCACTAACTTATTATTATCACTTCTAATCATATAATATTTCCGCATCCAAAAGTCACTCTTACCTACCAAATTTGATCCTCACTCCGTACCAAATAATCACACTACGAAAAAACGTGAAAATCCTAATTCGCGCTAACTTGAAAACGGAAAGAGAAAACCCTTACTTCTATATTCATTTGCACTTATTGTGGAGTGATTGGGTAGTAAGGCTAATATAAAAGAATAATTTCCAAATAAAAGGGTATTTTTAAGAAAAATATAAAGAATTTTACGGGTCCTCACATAACTTATATAACTTGATAACGAAAACGCGAATCTAATCATATAATATTTCCGCATCCAAAAGTCACTCTTACCTACCAAATTTGATCCTCACTCCGTACCAAATAATCACACTACGAGAAAACGTGAAAATCCAAATTCGCGCTAACTTGAAAACGGAAAGAGAAAACCCTTACTTCTATATTCATTTGCACTTATTGTGGAGTGATTGGGTAGTAAGGCTAATATAAAAGAATAATTTCCAAATAAAAGGGTATTTTTAAGAAAAATATAAAGAATTTTACGGGTTCTCACATAACTTATATAACTTGATAACGAAAACGCGAATATCCTAGATGGGTCAAGTGATAATCACTCTCAAGCCGTACGCAAGTTGCAAGCATCTACCTAATCCTCGAGCATAAATTTGGGCAACACGCCCTTTGAATTTACCTATTTTCCAGCAATTTATGGCTTCATTCTTTTCATCAATCAATCCCAAAGTTACACACAAAATAATCTCATTTCAATAGCCGTTCAATAGGCTCAAGGTCATGCAAGTACAAAATCAAGCTAACGACATGTGCGGAAATGAAGTTTAGCAAAAGACAGATTTGACGTTGTTTTGCGTAACGGACACAACCGAAACTACGCTTTTTGGATTGGGGTGCAATTTATACCGTTTCGAAGCTAAGGCAGAGAGCTACAACTTTGATGAAGATCACCTAGTCCCGTTTGTAGTGTATCTAGGTCAAAATTTTGAATTACTAAACCAGAAGCGCACAAACAGGTCAGTTAACTGCGCTATGTTTAAACAACAATAACTTAGGCTACCGAAATCCAAACGAGGTGATTCCAAGGGCGTTGGAAAGATAAGACATAGCACTACAACTTTCATGTTTTGGATAAAAGCTAATTCAGTACAAATCAGGGTGAACAGACACGGTTAGTGTTGTGTAATATCAAAATTGTCCATTGGGCTAAACCTATGAGAGTCAGGGGTATTTTTGTCTTTTCATAAGCTACGTTGCTCCGATTGAGGTGAAATTTTGTAGAAAACTATAAAAAAACATTCTCTACAACTTTCATGTTTTATGGTAAGTCTAATTCGGCCTCTAACATAATGAACTGGAACCGGGCAGAACTGAAGCTACAATTTCCAGAAATCTGGAATTTTGTTATAATTCACATTTTTACCTTAACGCTACCACTACTTTCTCCTTTACAAGAATATTTACCATATATATACATCATATAACACCTAACCCACAAGAAATATAAGTGAATCAATCAAAACCCTAACTCAAAATCATCACTCCAATCATCAAAACCATTTGAAACAAGCATCACAAGCACAATTCTAACATTAATACCCAACTTAATCATGATTAATGGAGAAAGAAAGGTTGATCAGCCATTATACCTCAAGACAAGAGCTTGCAAGAAGGATCCTCCACTTCTCCTTGAAATTTTTTGGTTCCTCAAGCTTCCCAAGCTTCCAAACTAGTGATTAATCGGTTTAGTTTTTCTTGTTTGCACTCAAAAGGTTGGATTCAAGGTTGAAAATTGAAAACTCTCTTCACACTTTTGCCTCTCCTTGCTCTCGGTCAAAACAGAAAAAAAATGGTGAAGAATGAACTCAAATGAAAGATAAGAAGGTAAGACATTGGCTTGGTCAAGGAACCATAGGTGGCCAACACTTGTCACCACCAAAACCAACTAAAATTTTGTTTTCTTTTCCTTGCATTTTGGGTCAAATATTTCGGCTATAAGGGCTGAGGATGAGGGAGATATTTTGCAACAATATCAAGGAAATATGGTGGTAGGGAAGTGGTAGTCAAGTGGTGTGTTCAATCGGTAGTGATCGATACCCGTCGGTTTGAGCTGATTTTTCTTAAATCGCGTATACTAGGGTTTTTAACTTATAATCATTAACTTATTATTATCACTTCTAATCATATAATATTTCCGCATCCAAAAGTCACTCTTACCTACCAAATTTGATCCTCACTCCGTACCAAATAATCACACTACGAAAAAACGTGAAAATCCTAATTCGCGCTAACTTGAAAACGGAAAGAGAAAACCCTTACTTCTATATTCATTTGCACTTATTGTGGAGTGATTGGGTAGTAAGGCTAATATAAAAGAATAATTTCCAAATAAAAGGGTATTTTTAAGAAAAATATAAAGAATTTTACGGGTCCTCACATAACTTATATAACTTGATAACGAAAACGCGAATATCCTAGATGGGTCAAGTGATAATCACTCTCAAGCCGTACGCAAGTTGCAAGCATCTACCTAATCCTCGAGCATAAATTTGGGCAACACGCCCTTTGAATTTACCTATTTTCCAGCAATTTATGGCTTCATTCTTTTCCTCAATCAATCCCAAAGTTACACACAAAATAATCTCATTTCAATAGCCGTTCAATAGGCTCAAGGTCATGCAAGTACAAAATCAAGCTAACGACATGTGCGGAAATGAAGTTTAGCAAAAGACAGATTTTACGTTGTTTTGCGTAACGGACACAACCGAAACTACGCCTTTTGGATTGGGGTGCAATTTATACCGTTTCGAAGCTAAGGCAGAGAGGTACAAGTTTGATGAAGATCACCTAGTCCAGTTTGTAGTGTATCTAGGTCAAAATTTTGAATTACTAAACCAGAAGCGCACAAACAGGTCAGTTAACTGCGCTATGTTTAAACAACAATAACTCAGGCTACCGAAATCCAAACGAGGTGATTCCAAGGGCGTTGGAAAGATAAGACATAGCACTACAACTTTCATGTTTTGGCTAAATGCTAACTCAGTACAAATCAGGGTGAACAGACACGGTTAGTGTTGTGTAATATCAAAATTGTCCATGGGGCTAAACCTATGAGAGTCAGGGGTATTTTTGTCTTTTCATAAGCTACGTTGCTCCGATTGAGGTGAAATTTTGTAGAAAACTATAAAAAATCATTCTCTACAACTTTCATGTTTTATGGTAAGTCTAATTCGGCCTCTAACATAATGAACTGGAACCGGGCAGAACTGAAGCTACAATTTCCAGAAATCTGGAATTTTGTTATAATTCACATTTTTACCTTAACGCTACCACTACTTTCTCCTTTACAAGATTATATACCATATATATACATCATATAACACCTAACCCACAAGAAATATAAGTGAATCAATCAAAACCCTAACTCAAAATCATCACTCCAATCATCAAAACCATTTGAAACAAGCATCACAAGCACAATTCTAACATTAATACCCAACTTAATCATGATTAATGGAGAAAGAAAGGTTGATCAGCCATTATACCTCAAGACAAGAGCTTGCAAGAAGGATCCTCCACTTCTCCTTGAAATTTTTTGGTTCCTCAAGCTTCCCAAGCTTCCAAACTAGTGATTAATCGGTTTAGTTTTTCTTGTTTGCACTCAAAAGGTTGGATTCAAGGTTGAAAATTGAAAACTCTCTTCACTCTTTTGCCTCTCCTTGCTCTCGGCCAAAACAGAAAAAAAATGGTGAAGAATGAACTCAAATGAAAGATAAGAAGGTAAGACATTGGCTTGGTCAAGGAACCATAGGTGGCCAACACTTGTCACCACCAAAACCAACTAAAATTTTGTTTTCTTTTCCTTGCATTTTGGGTCAAATATTTCGGCTATAAGGGCTGAGGATGAGGGAGATATTTTGCAACAATATCAAGGAAATATGGTGGTAGGGAAGTGGTAGTCAAGTGGTGTGTTCAATCGGTAGTGATCGATACCCGTCGGTTTGAGATGATTTTTCTTAAATCGCGTATACTAGGGTTTTTAACTTATAATCACTAACTTATTATTATCACTTCTAATCATATAATATTTCTGCATCCAAAAGTCACTCTTACCTACCAAATTTGATCCTCACTCCGTACCAAATAATCACACTACGAAAAAACGTGAAAATCCTAATTCGCGCTAACTTGAAAACGGAAAGAGAAAACCCTTACTTCTATATTCATTTGCACTTATTGTGGAGTGATTGGGTAGTAAGGCTAATATAAAAGAATAATTTCCAAATAAAAGGGTATTTTTAAGAAAAATATAAAGAATTTTACGGGTCCTCACATAACTTATATAACTTGATAACGAAAACGCGAATATCCTAGATGGGTCAATTGATAATCACTCTCAAGCCGTACGCAAGTTGCAAGCATCTACCTAATCCTCGAGCATAAATTTGGGCAACACGCCCTTTGAATTTACCTATTTTCCAGCAATTTATGGCTTCATTCTTTTCCTCAATCAATCCCAAAGTTACACACAAAATAATCTCATTTCAATAGCCGTTCAATAGGCTCAAGGTCATGCAAGTACAAAATCAAGCTAACGACATGTGCGGAAATGAAGTTTAGCAAAAGACAGATTTGACGTTGTTTTGCGTAACGGACACAACCGAAACTACGCTTTTTGGATTGGGGTGCAATTTATACCGTTTCGAAGCTAAGGCAGAGAGCTACAACTTTGATGAAGATCACCTAGTCCCGTTTGTAGTGTATCTAGGTCAAAATTGTGAATTACTAAACCAGAAGCGCACAAACAGGTCAGTTAACTGCGCTATGTTTAAACAACAATAACTCAGGCTACCGAAATCCAAACGAGGTGATTCCAAGGGCGTTGGAAAGATAAGACATACCACTACAACTTTAATGTTTTGGCTAAATGCTAATTCAGTACAAATCAGGGTGAACAGACACGGTTAGTGTTGTGTAATATCAAAATTGTCCATTGGCCTAAACCTATGAGAGTCAGGGGTATTTTTGTCTTTTCATAAGCTACGTTGCTCCGATTGAGGTGAAATTTTGTAGAAAACTATAAAAAATCATTCTCTACAACTTTCATGTTTTATGGTAAGTCTAATTCAGCCTCTAACATAATGAACTGGAACCGGGCAGAACTGAAGCTACAATTTCCAGAAATCTGGAATTTTGTTATAATTCACATTTTTACCTTAACGCTACCACTACTTTCTCCTTTACAAGATTATATACCATATATATACATCATATAACACCTAACCCACAAGAAATATAAGTGAATCAATCAAAACCCTAACTCAAAATCATCACTCCAATCATCAAAACCATTTGAAACAAGCATCACAAGCACAATTCTAACATTAATACCCAACTTAATCATGATTAATGGAGAAAGAAAGGTTGATCAGCCATTATACCTCAAGACAAGAGCTTGCAAGAAGGATCCTCCACTTCTCCTTGAAATTTTTTGGTTCCTCAAGCTTCCCAAGCTTCCAAACTAGTGATTAATCGGTTTAGTTTTTCTTGTTTGCACTCAAAAGGTTGGATTCAAGGTTGAAAATTGAAAACTCTCTTCACTCTTTTGCCTCTCCTTGCTCTCGGCCAAAACAGAAAAAAAATGGTGAAGAATGAACTCAAATGAAAGATAAGAAGGTAAGACATTGGCTTGGTCAAGGAACCATAGGTGGCCAACACTTGTCACCACCAAAACCAACTAAAATTTTGTTTTCTTTTCCTTGCATTTTGGGTCAAATATTTCGGCTATAAGGGCTGAGGATGAGGGAGATATTTTGCAACAATATCAAGGAAATATGGTGGTAGGGAAGTGGTAGTCAAGTGGTGTGTTCAATCGGTAGTGATCGATACCCGTCGGTTTGAGCTGATTTTTCTTAAATCGCGTATACTAGGGTTTTTAACTTATAATCACTAACTTATTATTATCACTTCTAATCATATAATATTTCCGCATCCAAAAGTCACTCTTACCTACCAAATTTGATCCTCACTCCGTACCAAATAATCACACTACGAAAAAACGTGAAAATCCTAATTCGCGCTAACTTGAAAACGGAATGAGAAAACCCTTACTTCTATATTCATTTGCACTTATTGTGGAGTGATTGGGTAGTAAGGCTAATATAAAAGAATAATTTCCAAATAAAAGGGTATTTTTAAGAAAAATATAAAGAATTTTACGGGTCCTCACATAACTTATATAACTTGATAACGAAAACGCGAATATCCTAGATGGGTCAAGTGATAATCACTCTCAAGCCGTACGCAAGTTGCAAGCATCTACCTAATCCTCGAGCATAAATTTGGGCAACACGCCCTTTGAATTTACCTATTTTCCAGCAATTTATGGCTTCATTCTTTTCCTCAATCAATCCCAAAGTTACACACAAAATAATCTCATTTCAATAGCCGTTCAATAGGCTCAAGGTCATGCAAGTACAAAATCAAGCTAACGACATGTGCGGAAATGAAGTTTAGCAAAAGACAGATTTGACGTTGTTTTGCGTAACGGACACAACCGAAACTACGCTTTTTGGATTGGGGTGCAATTTATACCGTTTCGAAGCTAAGGCAGAGAGCTACAACTTTGATGAAGATCACCTAGTCCCGTTTGTAGTGTATCTAGGTCAAAATTTTGAATTACTAAACCAGAAGCGCACAAACAGGTCAGTTAACTGCGCTATGTTTAAACAACAATAACTCAGGCTACCGAAATCCAAACGAGGTGATTCCAAGGGCGTTGGAAAGATAAGACATAGCACTACAACTTTCATGTTTTGGCTAAATGCTAATTCAGTACAAATCAGGGTGAACAGACACGGTTAGTGTTGTGTAATATCAAAATTGTCCATGGGGCTAAACCTATGAGAGTCAGGGGTATTTTTGTCTTTTCATAAGCTACGTTGCTCCGATTGAGGTGAAATTTTGTAGAAAACTATAAAAAATCATTCTCTACAACTTTCATGTTTTATGGTAAGTCTAATTCGGCCTCTAACATAATGAACTGGAACCGGGCAGAACTGAAGCTACAATTTCCAGAAATCTGGAATTTTGTTATAATTCACATTTTTTCCTTAACGCTACCACTACTTTCTCCTTTACAAGATTATATACCATATATATACATCATATAACACCTAACCCACAAGAAATATAAGTGAATCAATCAAAACCCTAACTCAAAATCATCACTCCAATCATCAAAACCATTTGAAACAAGCATCACAAGCACAATTCTAACATTAATACCCAACTTAATCATGATTAATGGAGAAAGAAAGGTTGATCAGCCATTATACCTCAAGACAAGAGCTTGCAAGAAGGATCCTCCACTTCTCCTTGAAATTTTTTGGTTCCTCAAGCTTCCCAAGCTTCCAAACTAGTGATTAATCGGTTTAGTTTTTCTTGTTTGCACTCAAAAGGTTGGATTCAAGGTTGAAAATTGAAAACTCTCTTCACTCTTTTGCCTCTCCTTGCTCTCGGCCAAAACAGAAAAAAAATG
Organism: Coffea arabica; assembly: GCF_036785885.1. NCBI lineage: Eukaryota > Viridiplantae > Streptophyta > Magnoliopsida > Gentianales > Rubiaceae > Coffea > Coffea arabica. Next base: position 9,971,399 of record NC_092324.1, on the reverse strand, counting down.
GTGAAGAATGAACTCGAATGAAAGATAAGAAGGTAAGACATTGGCTTGGTCAAGGAACCATAGGTGGCCAACACTTGTCACCACCAAAACCAACTAAAATTTTGTTTTCTTTTCCTTGCATTTTGGGTCAAATATTTCGGCTATAAGGGCTGAGGATGAGGGAGATATTTTGCAACAATATCAAGGAAATATGGTGGTAGGGAAGTGGTAGTCAAGTGGTGTGTTCAATCGGTAGTGATCGATACCCGTCGGTTTGAGCTGATTTTTCTTAAATCGCGTATACTAGGGTTTTTAACTTATAATCACTAACTTATTATTATCACTTCTAATCATATAATATTTCCGCATCCAAAAGTCACTCTTACCTACCAAATTTGATCCTCACTCCGTACCAAATAATCACACTACGAAAAAACGTGAAAATCCTAATTCGCGCTAACTTGAAAACGGAATGAGAAAACCCTTACTTCTATATTCATTTGCACTTATTGTGGAGTGATTGGGTAGTAAGGCTAATATAAAAGAATAATTTCCAAATAAAAGGGTATTTTTATGAAAAATATAAAGAATTTTACGGGTCCTCACATAACTTATATAACTTGATAACGAAAACGCGAATATCCTAGATGGGTCAAGTGATAATCACTCTCAAGCCGTACGCAAGTTGCAAGCATCTACCTAATCCTCGAGCATAAATTTGGGCAACACGCCCTTTGAATTTACCTATTTTCCAGCAATTTATGGCTTCATTCTTTTCCTCAATCAATCCCAAAGTTACACACAAAATAATCTCATTTCAATAGCCGTTCAATAGGCTCAAGGTCATGCAAGTACAAAATCAAGCTAACGACATGTGCGGAAATGAAGTTTAGCAAAAGACAGATTTGACGTTGTTTTGCGTAACGGACACAACCGAAACTACGCTTTTTGGATTGGGGTGCAATTTATACCGTTTCGAAGCTAAGGCAGAGAGCTACAACTTTGATGAAGATCACCTAGTCCAGTTTGTAGTGTATCTAGGTCAAAATTTTGAATTACTAAACCAGAAGCGCACAAACAGGTCAGTTAACTGCGCTATGTTTAAACAACAATAACTCAGGCTACCGAAATCCAAACGAGGTGATTCCAAGGGCGTTGGAAAGATAAGACATAGCACTACAACTTTCATGTTTTGGCTAAATGCTAATTCAGTACAAATCAGGGTGAACAGACACGGTTAGTGTTGTGTAATATCAAAATTGTCCATGGGGCTAAACCTATGAGAGTCAGGGGTATTTTTGTCTTTTCATAAGCTACGTTGCTCCGATTGAGGTGAAATTTTGTAGAAAACTATAAAAAATCATTCTCTACAACTTTCATGTTTTATGGTAAGTCTAATTCGGCCTCTAACATAATGAACTGGAACCGGGCTGAACTGAAGCTACAATTTCCAGAAATCTGGAATTTTGTTATAATTCACATTTTTTCCTTAACGCTACCACTACTTTCTCCTTTACAAGATTATATACCATATATATACATCATATAACACCTAACCCACAAGAAATATAAGTGAATCAATCAAAACCCTAACTCAAAATCATCACTCCAATCATCAAAACCATTTGAAACAAGCATCACAAGCACAATTCTAACATTAATACCCAACTTAATCATGATTAATGGAGAAAGAAAGGTTGATCAGCCATTATACCTCAAGACAAGAGCTTGCAAGAAGGATCCTCCACTTCTCCTTGAAATTTTTTGGTTCCTCAAGCTTCCCAAGCTTCCAAACTAGTGATTAATCGGTTTAGTTTTTCTTGTTTGCACTCAAAAGGTTGGATTCAAGGTTGAAAATTGAAAACTCTCTTCACTCTTTTGCCTCTCCTTGCTCTCGGCCAAAACAGAAAAAAAATGGTGAAGAATGAACTCAAATGAAAGATAAGAAGGTAAGACATTGGCTTGGTCAAGGAACCATAGGTGGCCAACACTTGTCACCACCAAAACCAACTAAAATTTTGTTTTCTTTTCCTTGCATTTTGGGTCAAATATTTCGGCTATAAGCGCTGAGGATGAGGGAGATATTTTGCAACAATATCAAGGAAATATGGTGGTAGGGAAGTGGTAGTCAAGTGGTGTGTTCAATCGGTAGTGATCGATACCCGTCGGTTTGAGCTGATTTTTCTTAAATCGCGTATACTAGGGTTTTTAACTTATAATCACTAACTTATTATTATCACTTCTAATCATATAATATTTCCGCATCCAAAAGTCACTCTTACCTACCAAATTTGATCCTCACTCCGTACCAAATAATCACACTACGAAAAAACGTGAAAATCCTAATTCGCGCTAACTTGAAAACGGAATGAGAAAACCCTTACTTCTATATTCATTTGCACTTATTGTGGAGTGATTGGGTAGTAAGGCTAATATAAAAGAATAATTTCCAAATAAAAGGGTATTTTTATGAAAAATATAAAGAATTTTACGGGTCCTCACATAACTTATATAACTTGATAACGAAAACGCGAATATCCTAGATGGGTCAAGTGATAATCACTCTCAAGCCGTACGCAAGTTGCAAGCATCTACCTAATCCTCGAGCATAAATTTGGGCAACACGCCCTTTGAATTTACCTATTTTCCAGCAATTTATGGCTTCATTCTTTTCCTCAATCAATCCCAAAGTTACACACAAAATAATCTCATTTCAATAGCCGTTCAATAGGCTCAAGGTCATGCAAGTACAAAATCAAGCTAACGACATGTGCGGAAATGAAGTTTAGCAAAAGACAGATTTGACGTTGTTTTGCGTAACGGACACAACCGAAACTACGCTTTTTGGATTGGGGTGCAATTTATACCGTTTCGAAGCTAAGGCAGAGAGCTACAACTTTGATGAAGATCACCTAGTCCAGTTTGTAGTGTATCTAGGTCAAAATTTTGAATTACTAAACCAGAAGCGCACAAACAGGTCAGTTAACTGCGCTATGTTTAAACAACAATAACTCAGGCTACCGAAATCCAAACGAGGTGATTCCAAGGGCGTTGGAAAGATAAGACATAGCACTACAACTTTCATGTTTTGGCTAAATGCTAATTCAGTACAAATCAGGGTGAACAGACACGGTTAGTGTTGTGTAATATCAAAATTGTCCATGGGGCTAAACCTATGAGAGTCAGGGGTATTTTTGTCTTTTCATAAGCTACGTTGCTCCGATTGAGGTGAAATTTTGTAGAAAACTATAAAAAATCATTCTCTACAACTTTAATGTTTTATGGTAAGTCTAATTCGGCCTCTAACATAATGAACTGGAACCGGGCAGAACTGAAGCTACAATTTCCAGAAATCTGGAATTTTGTTATAATTCACATTTTTTCCTTAACGCTACCACTACTTTCTCCTTTACAAGATTATATACCATATATATACATCATATAACACCTAACCCACAAGAAATATAAGTGAATCAATCAAAACCCTAACTCAAAATCATCACTCCAATCATCAAAACCATTTGAAACAAGCATCACAAGCACAATTCTAACATTAATACCCAACTTAATCATGATTAATGGAGAAAGAAAGGTTGATCAGCCATTATACCTCAAGACAAGAGCTTGCAAGAAGGATCCTCCACTTCTCCTTGAAATTTTTTGGTTCCTCAAGCTTCCCAAGCTTCCAAACTAGTGATTAATCGGTTTAGTTTTTCTTGTTTGCACTCAAAAGGTTGGATTCAAGGTTGAAAATTGAAAACTCTCTTCACTCTTTTGCCTCTCCTTGCTCTCGGCCAAAACAGAAAAAAAATGGTGAAGAATGAACTCAAATGAAAGATAAGAAGGTAAGACATTGGCTTGGTCAAGGAACCATAGGTGGCCAACACTTGTCACCACCAAAACCAACTAAAATTTTGTTTTCTTTTCCTTGCATTTTGGGTCAAATATTTCGGCTATAAGCGCTGAGGATGAGGGAGATATTTTGCAACAATATCAAGGAAATATGGTGGTAGGGAAGTGGTAGTCAAGTGGTGTGTTCAATCGGTAGTGATCGATACCCGTCGGTTTGAGCTGATTTTTCTTAAATCGCGTATACTAGGGTTTTTAACTTATAATCACTAACTTATTATTATCACTTCTAATCATATAATATTTCCGCATCCAAAAGTCACTCTTACCTACCAAATTTGATCCTCACTCCGTACCAAATAATCACACTACGAAAAAACGTGAAAATCCTAATTCGCGCTAACTTGAAAACGGAAAGAGAAAACCCTTACTTCTATATTCATTTGCACTTATTGTGGAGTGATTGGGTAGTAAGGCTAATATAAAAGAATAATTTCCAAATAAAAGGGTATTTTTAAGAAAAATATAAAGAATTTTACGGGTCCTCACATAACTTATATAACTTGATAACGAAAACGCGAATATCCTAGATGGGTCAAGTGATAATCACTCTCAAGCCGTACGCAAGTTGCAAGCATCTACCTAATCCTCGAGCATAAATTTGGGCAACACGCCCTTTGAATTTACCTATTTTCCAGCAATTTATGGCTTCATTCTTTTCCTCAATCAATCCCAAAGTTACACACAAAATAATCTCATTTCAATAGCCGTTCAATAGGCTCAAGGTCATGCAAGTACAAAATCAAGCTAACGACATGTGCGGAAATGAAGTTTAGCAAAAGACAGATTTGACGTTGTTTTGCGTAACGGACACAACCGAAACTACGCTTTTTGGATTGGGGTGCAATTTATACCGTTTCGAAGCTAAGGCAGAGAGCTACAACTTTGATGAAGATCACCTAGTCCAGTTTGTAGTGTATCTAGGTCAAAATTTTGAATTACTAAACCAGAAGCGCACAAACAGGTCAGTTAACTGCGCTATGTTTAAACAACAATAACTCAGGCTACCGAAATCCAAACGAGGTGATTCCAAGGGCGTTGGAAAGATAAGACATAGCACTACAACTTTCATGTTTTGGCTAAATGCTAATTCAGTACAAATCAGGGTGAACAGACACGGTTAGTGTTGTGTAATATCAAAATTGTCCATGGGGCTAAACCTATGAGAGTCAGGGGTATTTTTGTCTTTTCATAAGCTACGTTGCTCCGATTGAGGTGAAATTTTGTAGAAAACTATAAAAAATCATTCTCTACAACTTTAATGTTTTATGGTAAGTCTAATTCGGCCTCTAACATAATGAACTGGAACCGGGCAGAACTGAAGCTACAATTTCCAGAAATCTGGAATTTTGTTATAATTCACATTTTTTCCTTAACGCTACCACTACTTTCTCCTTTACAAGATTATATACCATATATATACATCATATAACACCTAACCCACAAGAAATATAAGTGAATCAATCAAAACCCTAACTCAAAATCATCACTCCAATCATCAAAACCATTTGAAACAAGCATCACAAGCACAATTCTAACATTAATACCCAACTTAATCATGATTAATGGAGAAAGAAAGGTTGATCAGCCATTATACCTCAAGACAAGAGCTTGCAAGAAGGATCCTCCACTTCTCCTTGAAATTTTTTGGTTCCTCAAGCTTCCCAAGCTTCCAAACTAGTGATTAATCGGTTTAGTTTTTCTTGTTTGCACTCAAAAGGTTGGATTCAAGGTTGAAAATTGAAAACTCTCTTCACTCTTTTGCCTCTCCTTGCTCTCGGCCAAAACAGAAAAAAAATGGTGAAGAATGAACTCAAATGAAAGATAAGAAGGTAAGACATTGGCTTGGTCAAGGAACCATAGGTGGCCAACACTTGTCACCACCAAAACCAACTAAAATTTTGTTTTCTTTTCCTTGCATTTTGGGTCAAATATTTCGGCTATAAGCGCTGAGGATGAGGGAGATATTTTGCAACAATATCAAGGAAATATGGTGGTAGGGAAGTGGTAGTCAAGTGGTGTGTTCAATCGGTAGTGATCGATACCCGTCGGTTTGAGCTGATTTTTCTTAAATCGCGTATACTAGGGTTTTTAACTTATAATCACTAACTTATTATTATCACTTCTAATCATATAATATTTCCGCATCCAAAAGTCACTCTTACCTACCAAATTTGATCCTCACTCCGTACCAAATAATCACACTACGAAAAAACGTGAAAATCCTAATTCGCGCTAACTTGAAAACGGAAAGAGAAAACCCTTACTTCTATATTCATTTGCACTTATTGTGGAGTGATTGGGTAGTAAGGCTAATATAAAAGAATAATTTCCAAATAAAAGGGTATTTTTAAGAAAAATATAAAGAATTTTACGGGTCCTCACATAACTTATATAACTTGATAACGAAAACGCGAATATCCTAGATGGGTCAAGTGATAATCACTCTCAAGCCGTACGCAAGTTGCAAGCATCTACCTAATCCTCGAGCATAAATTTGGGCAACACGCCCTTTGAATTTACCTATTTTCCAGCAATTTATGGCTTCATTCTTTTCCTCAATCAATCCCAAAGTTACACACAAAATAATCTCATTTCAATAGCCGTTCAATAGGCTCAAGGTCATGCAAGTACAAAATCAAGCTAACGACATGTGCGGAAATGAAGTTTAGCAAAAGACAGATTTGACGTTGTTTTGCGTAACGGACACAACCGAAACTACGCTTTTTGGATTGGGGTGCAATTTATACCGTTTCGAAGCTAAGGCAGAGAGCTACAACTTTGATGAAGATCACCTAGTCCAGTTTGTAGAGTATCTAGGTCAAAATTTTGAATTACTAAACCAGAAGCGCACAAACAGGTCAGTTAACTGCGCTATGTTTAAACAACAATAACTCAGGCTACCGAAATCCAAACGAGGTGATTCCAAGGGCGTTGGAAAGATAAGACATAGCACTACAACTTTCATGTTTTGGCTAAATGCTAATTCAGTACAAATCAGGGTGAACAGACACGGTTAGTGTTGTGTAATATCAAAATTGTCCATGGGGCTAAACCTATGAGAGTCAGGGGTATTTTTGTCTTTTCATAAGCTACGTTGCTCCGATTGAGGTGAAATTTTGTAGAAAACTATAAAAAATCATTCTCTACAACTTTAATGTTTTATGGTAAGTCTAATTCGGCCTCTAACATAATGAACTGGAACCGGGCAGAACTGAAGCTACAATTTCCAGAAATCTGGAATTTTGTTATAATTCACATTTTTTCCTTAACGCTACCACTACTTTCTCCTTTACAAGATTATATACCATATATATACATCATATAACACCTAACCCACAAGAAATATAAGTGAATCAATCAAAACCCTAACTCAAAATCATCACTCCAATCATCAAAACCATTTGAAACAAGCATCACAAGCACAATTCTAACATTAATACCCAACTTAATCATGATTAATGGAGAAAGAAAGGTTGATCAGCCATTATACCTCAAGACAAGAGCTTGCAAGAAGGATCCTCCACTTCTCCTTGAAATTTTTTGGTTCCTCAAGCTTCCCAAGCTTCCAAACTAGTGATTAATCGGTTTAGTTTTTCTTGTTTGCACTCAAAAGGTTGGATTCAAGGTTGAAAATTGAAAACTCTCTTCACTCTTTTGCCTCTCCTTGCTCTCGGCCAAAACAGAAAAAAAATGGTGAAGAATGAACTCAAATGAAAGATAAGAAGGTAAGACATTGGCTTGGTCAAGGAACCATAGGTGGCCAACACTTGTCACCACCAAAACCAACTAAAATTTTGTTTTCTTTTCCTTGCATTTTGGGTCAAATATTTCGGCTATAAGCGCTGAGGATGAGGGAGATATTTTGCAACAATATCAAGGAAATATGGTGGTAGGGAAGTGGTAGTCAAGTGGTGTGTTCAATCGGTAGTGATCGATACCCGTCGGTTTGAGCTGATTTTTCTTAAATCGCGTATACTAGGGTTTTTAACTTATAATCACTAACTTATTATTATCACTTCTAATCATATAATATTTCCGCATCCAAAAGTCACTCTTACCTACCAAATTTGATCCTCACTCCGTACCAAATAATCACACTACGAAAAAACGTGAAAATCCTAATTCGCGCTAACTTGAAAACGGAAAGAGAAAACCCTTACTTCTATATTCATTTGCACTTATTGTGGAGTGATTGGGTAGTAAGGCTAATATAAAAGAATAATTTCCAAATAAAAGGGTATTTTTAAGAAAAATATAAAGAATTTTACGGGTCCTCACATAACTTATATAACTTGATAACGAAAACGCGAATATCCTAGATGGGTCAAGTGATAATCACTCTCAAGCCGTACGCAAGTTGCAAGCATCTACCTAATCCTCGAGCATAAATTTGGGCAACACGCCCTTTGAATTTACCTATTTTCCAGCAATTTATGGCTTCATTCTTTTCCTCAATCAATCCCAAAGTTACACACAAAATAATCTCATTTCAATAGCCGTTCAATAGGCTCAAGGTCATGCAAGTACAAAATCAAGCTAACGACATGTGCGGAAATGAAGTTTAGCAAAAGACAGATTTGACGTTGTTTTGCGTAACGGACACAACCGAAACTACGCTTTTTGGATTGGGGTGCAATTTATACCGTTTCGAAGCTAAGGCAGAGAGCTACAACTTTGATGAAGATCACCTAGTCCAGTTTGTAGAGTATCTAGGTCAAAATTTTGAATTACTAAACCAGAAGCGCACAAACAGGTCAGTTAACTGCGCTATGTTTAAACAACAATAACTCAGGCTACCGAAATCCAAACGAGGTGATTCCAAGGGCGTTGGAAAGATAAGACATAGCACTACAACTTTCATGTTTTGGCTAAATGCTAATTCAGTACAAATCAGGGTGAACAGACACGGTTAGTGTTGTGTAATATCAAAATTGTCCATGGGGCTAAACCTATGAGAGTCAGGGGTATTTTTGTCTTTTCATAAGCTACGTTGCTCCGATTGAGGTGAAATTTTGTAGAAAACTATAAAAAATCATTCTCTACAACTTTAATGTTTTATGGTAAGTCTAATTCGGCCTCTAACATAATGAACTGGAACCGGGCAGAACTGAAGCTACAATTTCCAGAAATCTGGAATTTTGTTATAATTCACATTTTTTCCTTAACGCTACCACTACTTTCTCCTTTACAAGATTATATACCATATATATACATCATATAACACCTAACCCACAAGAAATATAAGTGAATCAATCAAAACCCTAACTCAAAATCATCACTCCAATCATCAAAACCATTTGAAACAAGCATCACAAGCACAATTCTAACATTAATACCCAACTTAATCATGATTAATGGAGAAAGAAAGGTTGATCAGCCATTATACCTCAAGACAAGAGCTTGCAAGAAGGATCCTCCACTTCTCCTTGAAATTTTTTGGTTCCTCAAGCTTCCCAAGCTTCCAAACTAGTGATTAATCGGTTTAGTTTTTCTTGTTTGCACTCAAAAGGTTGGATTCAAGGTTGAAAATTGAAAACTCTCTTCACTCTTTTGCCTCTCCTTGCTCTCGGCCAAAACAGAAAAAAAATGGTGAAGAATGAACTCAAATGAAAGATAAGAAGGTAAGACATTGGCTTGGTCAAGGAACCATAGGTGGCCAACACTTGTCACCACCAAAACCAACTAAAATTTTGTTTTCTTTTCCTTGCATTTTGGGTCAAATATTTCGGCTATAAGCGCTGAGGATGAGGGAGATATTTTGCAACAATATCAAGGAAATATGGTGGTAGGGAAGTGGTAGTCAAGTGGTGTGTTCAATCGGTAGTGATCGATACCCGTCGGTTTGAGCTGATTTTTCTTAAATCGCGTATACTAGGGTTTTTAACTTATAATCACTAACTTATTATTATCACTTCTAATCATATAATATTTCCGCATCCAAAAGTCACTCTTACCTACCAAATTTGATCCTCACTCCGTACCAAATAATCACACTACGAAAAAACGTGAAAATCCTAATTCGCGCTAACTTGAAAACGGAAAGAGAAAACCCTTACTTCTATATTCATTTGCACTTATTGTGGAGTGATTGGGTAGTAAGGCTAATATAAAAGAATAATTTCCAAATAAAAGGGTATTTTTAAGAAAAATATAAAGAATTTTACGGGTCCTCACATAACTTATATAACTTGATAACGAAAACGCGAATATCCTAGATGGGTCAAGTGATAATCACTCTCAAGCCGTACGCAAGTTGCAAGCATCTACCTAATCCTCGAGCATAAATTTGGGCAACACGCCCTTTGAATTTACCTATTTTCCAGCAATTTATGGCTTCATTCTTTTCCTCAATCAATCCCAAAGTTACACACAAAATAATCTCATTTCAATAGCCGTTCAATAGGCTCAAGGTCATGCAAGTACAAAATCAAGCTAACGACATGTGCGGAAATGAAGTTTAGCAAAAGACAGATTTGACGTTGTTTTGCGTAACGGACACAACCGAAACTACGCTTTTTGGATTGGGGTGCAATTTATACCGTTTCGAAGCTAAGGCAGAGAGCTACAACTTTGATGAAGATCACCTAGTCCAGTTTGTAGAGTATCTAGGTCAAAATTTTGAATTACTAAACCAGAAGCGCACAAACAGGTCAGTTAACTGCGCTATGTTTAAACAACAATAACTCAGGCTACCGAAATCCAAACGAGGTGATTCCAAGGGCGTTGGAAAGATAAGACATAGCACTACAACTTTCATGTTTTGGCTAAATGCTAATTCAGTACAAATCAGGGTGAACAGACACGGTTAGTGTTGTGTAATATCAAAATTGTCCATGGGGCTAAACCTATGAGAGTCAGGGGTATTTTTGTCTTTTCATAAGCTACGTTGCTCCGATTGAGGTGAAATTTTGTAGAAAACTATAAAAAATCATTCTCTACAACTTTAATGTTTTATGGTAAGTCTAATTCGGCCTCTAACATAATGAACTGGAACCGGGCAGAACTGAAGCTACAATTTCCAGAAATCTGGAATTTTGTTATAATTCACATTTTTTCCTTAACGCTACCACTACTTTCTCCTTTACAAGATTATATACCATATATATACATCATATAACACCTAACCCACAAGAAATATAAGTGAATCAATCAAAACCCTAACTCAAAATCATCACTCCAATCATCAAAACCATTTGAAACAAGCATCACAAGCACAATTCTAACATTAATACCCAACTTAATCATGATTAATGGAGAAAGAAAGGTTGATCAGCCATTATACCTCAAGACAAGAGCTTGCAAGAAGGATCCTCCACTTCTCCTTGAAATTTTTTGGTTCCTCAAGCTTCCCAAGCTTCCAAACTAGTGATTAATCGGTTTAGTTTTTCTTGTTTGCACTCAAAAGGTTGGATTCAAGGTTGAAAATTGAAAACTCTCTTCACTCTTTTGCCTCTCCTTGCTCTCGGCCAAAACAGAAAAAAAATGGTGAAGAATGAACTCAAATGAAAGATAAGAAGGTAAGACATTGGCTTGGTCAAGGAACCATAGGTGGCCAACACTTGTCACCACCAAAACCAACTAAAATTTTGTTTTCTTTTCCTTGCATTTTGGGTCAAATATTTCGGCTATAAGCGCTGAGGATGAGGGAGATATTTTGCAACAATATCAAGGAAATATGGTGGTAGGGAAGTGGTAGTCAAGTGGTGTGTTCAATCGGTAGTGATCGATACCCGTCGGTTTGAGCTGATTTTTCTTAAATCGCGTATACTAGGGTTTTTAACTTATAATCACTAACTTATTATTATCACTTCTAATCATATAATATTTCCGCATCCAAAAGTCACTCTTACCTACCAAATTTGATCCTCACTCCGTACCAAATAATCACACTACGAAAAAACGTGAAAATCCTAATTCGCGCTAACTTGAAAACGGAAAGAGAAAACCCTTACTTCTATATTCATTTGCACTTATTGTGGAGTGATTGGGTAGTAAGGCTAATATAAAAGAATAATTTCCAAATAAAAGGGTATTTTTAAGAAAAATATAAAGAATTTTACGGGTCCTCACATAACTTATATAACTTGATAACGAAAACGCGAATATCCTAGATGGGTCAAGTGATAATCACTCTCAAGCCGTACGCAAGTTGCAAGCATCTACCTAATCCTCGAGCATAAATTTGGGCAACACGCCCTTTGAATTTACCTATTTTCCAGCAATTTATGGCTTCATTCTTTTCCTCAATCAATCCCAAAGTTACACACAAAATAATCTCATTTCAATAGCCGTTCAATAGGCTCAAGGTCATGCAAGTACAAAATCAAGCTAACGACATGTGCGGAAATGAAGTTTAGCAAAAGACAGATTTGACGTTGTTTTGCGTAACGGACACAACCGAAACTACGCTTTTTGGATTGGGGTGCAATTTATACCGTTTCGAAGCTAAGGCAGAGAGCTACAACTTTGATGAAGATCACCTAGTCCAGTTTGTAGAGTATCTAGGTCAAAATTTTGAATTACTAAACCAGAAGCGCACAAACAGGTCAGTTAACTGCGCTATGTTTAAACAACAATAACTCAGGCTACCGAAATCCAAACGAGGTGATTCCAAGGGCGTTGGAAAGATAAGACATAGCACTACAACTTTCATGTTTTGGCTAAATGCTAATTCAGTACAAATCAGGGTGAACAGACACGGTTAGTGTTGTGTAATATCAAAATTGTCCATTGGCCTAAACCTATGAGAGTCAGGGGTATTTTTGTCTTTTCATAAGCTACGTTGCTCCGATTGAGGTGAAATTTTGTAGAAAACTATAAAAAATCATTCTCTACAACTTTCATGTTTTATGGTAAGTCTAATTCGGCCTCTAACATAATGAACTGGAACCGGGCAGAACTGAAGCTACAATTTCCAGAAATCTGGAATTTTGTTATAATTCACATTTTTACCTTAACGCTACCACTACTTTCTCCTTTACAAGATTATATACCATATATATACATCATATAACACCTAACCCACAAGAAATATAAGTGAATCAATCAAAACCCTAACTCAAAATCATCACTCCAATCATCAAAACCATTTGAAACAAGCATCACAAGCACAATTCTAACATTAATACCCAACTTAATCATGATTAATGGAGAAAGAAAGGTTGATCAGCCATTATACCTCAAGACAAGAGCTTGCAAGAAGGATCCTCCACTTCTCCTTGAAATTTTTTGGTTCCTCAAGCTTCCCAAGCTTCCAAACTAGTGATTAATCGGTTTAGTTTTTCTTGTTTGCACTCAAAAGGTTGGATTCAAGGTTGAAAATTGAAAACTCTCTTCACTCTTTTGCCTCTCCTTGCTCTCGGCCAAAACAGAAAAAAAATGGTGAAGAATGAACTCAAATGAAAGATAAGAAGGTAAGACATTGGCTTGGTCAAGGAACCATAGGTGGCCAACACTTGTCACCACCAAAACCAACTAAAATTTTGTTTTCTTTTCCTTGCATTTTGGGTCAAATATTTCGGCTATAAGGGCTGAGGATGAGGGAGATATTTTGCAACAATATCAAGGAAATATGGTGGTAGGGAAGTGGTAGTCAAGTGGTGTGTTCAATCGGTAGTGATCGATACCCGTCGGTTTGAGCTGATTTTTCTTAAATCGCGTATACTAGGGTTTTTAACTTATAATCACTAACTTATTATTATCACTTCTAATCATATAATATTTCCGCATCCAAAAGTCACTCTTACCTACCAAATTTGATCCTCACTCCGTACCAAATAATCACACTACGAAAAAACGTGAAAATCCTAATTCGCGCTAACTTGAAAACGGAAAGAGAAAACCCTTACTTCTATATTCATTTGCACTTATTGTGGAGTGATTGGGTAGTAAGGCTAATATAAAAGAATAATTTCCAAATAAAAGGGTATTTTTAAGAAAAATATAAAGAATTTTACGGGTCCTCACATAACTTATATAACTTGATAACGAAAACGCGAATATCCTAGATGGGTCAAGTGATAATCACTCTCAAGCCGTACGCAAGTTGCAAGCATCTACCTAATCCTCGAGCATAAATTTGGGCAACACGCCCTTTGAATTTACCTATTTTCCAGCAATTTATGGCTTCATTCTTTTCCTCAATCAATCCCAAAGTTACACACAAAATAATCTCATTTCAATAGCCGTTCAATAGGCTCAAGGTCATGCAAGTACAAAATCAAGCTAACGACATGTGCGGAAATGAAGTTTAGCAAAAGACAGATTTGACGTTGTTTTGCGTAACGGACACAACCGAAACTACGCTTTTTGGATTGGGGTGCAATTTATACCGTTTCGAAGCTAAGGCAGAGAGCTACAACTTTGATGAAGATCACCTAGTCCATTTTGTAGAGTATCTAGGTCAAAATTTTGAATTACTAAACCAGAAGCGCACAAACAGGTCAGTTAACTGCGCTATGTTTAAACAACAATAACTCAGGCTACCGAAATCCAAACGAGGTGATTCCAAGGGCGTTGGAAAGATAAGACATAGCACTACAACTTTCATGTTTTGGCTAAACGCTAATTCAGTACAAATCAGGGTGAACAGACACGGTTAGTGTTGTGTAATATCAAAATTGTCCATTGGCCTAAACCTATGAGAGTCAGGGGTATTTTTGTCTTTTCATAAGCTACGTTGCTCCGATTGAGGTGAAATTTTGTAGAACACTATAAAAAATCATTCTCTACAACTTTCATGTTTTATGGTAAGTCTAATTCGGCCTCTAACATAATGAACTGGAACCGGGCAGAACTGAAGCTACAATTTCCAGAAATCTTGAATTTTGTTATATTCAAGCTGTAATTCACATTTTTACCTTAACGCTACCACTACTTTCTCCTTTACAAGATTATATACCATATATATACATCATATAACACCTAACCCACAAGAAATATAAGTGAATCAATCAAAACCCTAACTCAAAATCATCACTCCAATCATCAAAACCATTTGAAACAAGCATCACAAGCACAATTCTAACATTAATACCCAACTTAATCATGATTAATGGAGAAAGAAAGGTTGATCAGCCATTATACCTCAAGACAAGAGCTTGCAAGAAGGATCCTCCACTTCTCCTTGAAATTTTTTGGTTCCTCAAGCTTCCCAAGCTTCCAAACTAGTGATTAATCGGTTTAGTTTTTCTTGTTTGCACTCAAAAGGTTGGATTCAAGGTTGAAAATTGAAAACTCTCTTCACTCTTTTGCCTCTCCTTGCTCTCGGCCAAAACAGAAAAAAAATGGTGAAGAATGAACTCAAATGAAAGATAAGAAGGTAAGACATTGGCTTGGTCAAGGAACCATAGGTGGCCAACACTTGTCACCACCAAAACCAACTAAAATTTTGTTTTCTTTTCCTTGCATTTTGGGTCAAATATTTCGGCTATAAGGGCTGAGGATGAGGGAGATATTTTGCAACAATATCAAGGAAATATGGTGGTAGGGAAGTGGTAGTCAAGTGGTGTGTTCAATCGGTAGTGATCGATACCCGTCGGTTTGAGCTGATTTTTCTTAAATCGCGTATACTAGGGTTTTTAACTTATAATCACTAACTTATTATTATCACTTCTAATCATATAATATTTCCGCATCCAAAAGTCACTCTTACCTACCAAATTTGATCCTCACTCCGTACCAAATAATCACACTACGAAAAAACGTGAAAATCCTAATTCGCGCTAACTTGAAAACGGAAAGAGAAAACCCTTACTTCTATATTCATTTGCACTTATTGTGGAGTGATTGGGTAGTAAGGCTAATATAAAAGAATAATTTCCAAATAAAAGGGTATTTTTAAGAAAAATATAAAGAATTTTACGGGTCCTCACATAACTTATATAACTTGATAACGAAAACGCGAATATCCTAGATGGGTCAAGTGATAATCACTCTCAAGCCGTACGCAAGTTGCAAGCATCTACCTAATCCTCGAGCATAAATTTGGGCAACACGCCCTTTGAATTTACCTATTTTCCAGCAATTTATGGCTTCATTCTTTTCCTCAATCAATCCCAAAGTTACACACAAAATAATCTCATTTCAATAGCCGTTCAATAGGCTCAAGGTCATGCAAGTACAAAATCAAGCTAACGACATGTGCGGAAATGAAGTTTAGCAAAAGACAGATTTGACGTTGTTTTGCGTAACGGACACAACCGAAACTACGCTTTTTGGATTGGGGTGCAATTTATACCGTTTCGAAGCTAAGGCAGAGAGCTACAACTTTGATGAAGATCACCTAGTCCATTTTGTAGTGTATCTAGGTCAAAATTTTGAATTACTAAACCAGAAGCGCACAAACAGGTCAGTTAACTGCGCTATGTTTAAACAACAATAACTCAGGCTACCGAAATCCAAACGAGGTGATTCCAAGGGCGTTGGAAAGATAAGACATAGCACTACAACTTTCATGTTTTGGCTAAACGCTAATTCAGTACAAATCAGGGTGAACAGACACGGTTAGTGTTGTGTAATATCAAAATTGTCCATTGGCCTAAACCTATGAGAGTCAGGGGTATTTTTGTCTTTTCATAAGCTACGTTGCTCCGATTGAGGTGAAATTTTGTAGAACACTATAAAAAATCATTCTCTACAACTTTCATGTTTTATGGTAAGTCTAATTCGGCCTCTAACATAATGAACTGGAACCGGGCAGAACTGAAGCTACAATTTCCAGAAATCTGGAATTTTGTTATAATTCACATTTTTACCTTAACGCTACCACTACTTTCTCCTTTACAAGATTATATACCATATATATACATCATATAACACCTAACCCACAAGAAATATAAGTGAATCAATCAAAACCCTAACTCAAAATCATCACTCCAATCATCAAAACCATTTGAAACAAGCATCACAAGCACAATTCTAACATTAATACCCAACTTAATCATGATTAATGGAGAAAGAAAGGTTGATCAGCCATTATACCTCAAGACAAGAGCTTGCAAGAAGGATCCTCCACTTCTCCTTGAAATTTTTTGGTTCCTCAAGCTTCCCAAGCTTCCAAACTAGTGATTAATCGGTTTAGTTTTTCTTGTTTGCACTCAAAAGGTTGGATTCAAGGTTGAAAATTGAAAACTCTCTTCACTCTTTTGCCTCTCCTTGCTCTCGGCCAAAACAGAAAAAAAATGGTGAAGAATGAACTCAAATGAAAGATAAGAAGGTAAGACATTGGCTTGGTCAAGGAACCATAGGTGGCCAACACTTGTCACCACCAAAACCAACTAAAATTTTGTTTTCTTTTCCTTGCATTTTGGGTCAAATATTTCGGCTATAAGGGCTGAGGATGAGGGAGATATTTTGCAACAATATCAAGGAAATATGGTGGTAGGGAAGTGGTAGTCAAGTGGTGTGTTCAATCGGTAGTGATCGATACCCGTCGGTTTGAGCTGATTTTTCTTAAATCGCGTATACTAGGGTTTTTAACTTATAATCACTAACTTATTATTATCACTTCTAATCATATAATATTTCCGCATCCAAAAGTCACTCTTACCTACCAAATTTGATCCTCACTCCGTACCAAATAATCACACTACGAAAAAACGTGAAAATCCTAATTCGCGCTAACTTGAAAACGGAAAGAGAAAACCCTTACTTCTATATTCATTTGCACTTATTGTGGAGTGATTGGGTAGTAAGGCTAATATAAAAGAATAATTTCCAAATAAAAGGGTATTTTTAAGAAAAATATAAAGAATTTTACGGGTCCTCACATAACTTATATAACTTGATAACGAAAACGCGAATATCCTAGATGGGTCAAGTGATAATCACTCTCAAGCCGTACGCAAGTTGCAAGCATCTACCTAATCCTCGAGCATAAATTTGGGCAACACGCCCTTTGAATTTACCTATTTTCCAGCAATTTATGGCTTCATTCTTTTCCTCAATCAATCCCAAAGTTACACACAAAATAATCTCATTTCAATAGCCGTTCAATAGGCTCAAGGTCATGCAAGTACAAAATCAAGCTAACGACATGTGCGGAAATGAAGTTTAGCAAAAGACAGATTTGACGTTGTTTTGCGTAACGGACACAACCGAAACTACGCTTTTTGGATTGGGGTGCAATTTATACCGTTTCGAAGCTAAGGCAGAGAGCTACAACTTTGATGAAGATCACCTAGTCCAGTTTGTAGTGTATCTAGGTCAAAATTTTGAATTACTAAACCAGAAGCGCACAAACAGGTCAGTTAACTGCGCTATGTTTAAACAACAATAACTCAGGCTACCGAAATCCAAACGAGGTGATTCCAAGGGCGTTGGACAGATAAGACATAGCACTACAACTTTCATGTTTTGGCTAAATGCTAATGCAGTACAAATCAGGGTGAACAGACACGGTTAGTGTTGTGTAATATCAAAATTGTCCATTGGGCTAAACCTATGAGAGTCAGGGGTATTTTTGTCTTTTCATAAGCTACGTTGCTCCGATTGAGGTGAAATTTTGTAGAACACTATAAAAAATCATTCTCTACAACTTTCATGTTTTATGGTAAGTCTAATTCGGCCTCTAACATAATGAACTGGAACCGGGCAGAACTGAAGCTACAATTTCCAGAAATCTGGAATTTTGTTATAATTCACATTTTTACCTTAACGCTACCACTACTTTCTCCTTTACAAGATTATATACCATATATATAAATCATATAACACCTAACCCACAAGAAATATAAGTGAATCAATCAAAACCCTAACTCAAAATCATCACTCCAATCATCAAAACCATTTGAAACAAGCATCACAAGCACAATTCTAACATTAATACCCAACTTAATCATGATTAATGGAGAAAGAAAGGTTGATCAGCCATTATACCTCAAGACAAGAGCTTGCAAGAAGGATCCTCCACTTCTCCTTGAAATTTTTTGGTTCCTCAAGCTTCCCAAGCTTCCAAACTAGTGATTAATCGGTTTAGTTTTTCTTGTTTGCATTCAAAAGGTTGGATTCAATGTTGAAAATTGAAAACTCTCTTCACTCTTTTGCCTCTCCTTGCTCTCGGCCAAAAAAGAAAAAAAATGGTGAAGAATGAACTCAAATGAAAGATAAGAAGGTAAGACATTGGCTTGGTCAAGGAACCATAGGTGGCCAACACTTGTCACCACCAAAACCAACTAAAATTTTGTTTTCTTTTCCTTGCATTTTGGGTCAAATATTTCGGCTATAAGGGCTGAGGATGAGGGAGATATTTTGCAACAATATCAAGGAAATATGGTGGTAGGGAAGTGGTAGTCAAGTGGTGTGTTCAATCGGTAGTGATCGATACCCGTCGGTTTGAGCTGATTTTTCTTAAATCGCGTATACTAGGGTTTTTAACTTATAATCACTAACTTATTATTATCACTTCTAATCATATAATATTTCCGCATCCAAAAGTCACTCTTACCTACCAAATTTGATCCTCACTCCGTACCAAATAATCACACTACGAAAAAACGTGAAAATCCTAATTCGCGCTAACTTGAAAACGGAAAGAGAAAACCCTTACTTCTATATTCATTTGCACTTATTGTGGAGTGATTGGGTAGTAAGGCTAATATAAAAGAATAATTTCCAAATAAAAGAGTATTTTTAAGAAAAATATAAAGAATTTTACGGGTCCTCACATAACTTATATAACTTGATAACGAAAACGCGAATATCCTAGATGGGTCAAGTGATAATCACTCTCAAGCCGTACGCAAGTTGCAAGCATCTACCTAATCCTCGAGCATAAATTTGGGCAACACGCCCTTTGAATTTACCTATTTTCCAGCAATTTATGGCTTCATTCTTTTCCTCAATCAATCCCAAAGTTACACACAAAATAATCTCATTTCAATAGCCGTTCAATAGGCTCAAGGTCATGCAAGTACAAAATCAAGCTAACGACATGTGCGGAAATGAAGTTTAGCAAAAGACAGATTTGACGTTGTTTTGCGTAACGGACACAACCGAAACTACGCTTTTTGGATTGGGGTGCAATTTATACCGTTTCGAAGCTAAGGCAGAGAGCTACAACTTTGATGAAGATCACCTAGTCCAGTTTGTAGTGTATCTAGGTCAAAATTTTGAATTACTAAACCAGAAGCGCACAAACAGGTCAGTTAACTGCGCTATGTTTAAACAACAATAACTCAGGCTACCGAAATCCAAACGAGGTGATTCCAAGGGCGTTGGACAGATAAGACATAGCACTACAACTTTCATGTTTTGGCTAAATGCTAATGCAGTACAAATCAGGGTGAACAGACACGGTTAGTGTTGTGTAATATCAAAATTGTCCATTGGGCTAAACCTATGAGAGTCAGGGGTATTTTTGTCTTTTCATAAGCTACGTTGCTCCGATTGAGGTGAAATTTTGTAGAACACTATAAAAAATTATTCTCTACAACTTTCATGTTTTATGGTAAGTCTAATTCGGCCTCTAACATAATGAACTGGAACCGGGCAGAACTGAAGCTACAATTTCCAGAAATCTGGAATTTTGTTATAATTCACATTTTTACCTTAACGCTACCACTACTTTCTCCTTTACAAGATTATATACCATATATATAAATCATATAACACCTAACCCACAAGAAATATAAGTGAATCAATCAAAACCCTAACTCAAAATCATCACTCCAATCATCAAAACCATTTGAAACAAGCATCACAAGCACAATTCTAACATTAATACCCAACTTAATCATGATTAATGGAGAAAGAAAGGTTGATCAGCCATTATACCTCAAGACAAGAGCTTGCAAGAAGGATCCTCCACTTCTCCTTGAAATTTTTTGGTTCCTCAAGCTTCCCAAGCTTCCAAACTAGTGATTAATCGGTTTAGTTTTTCTTGTTTGCATTCAAAAGGTTGGATTCAATGTTGAAAATTGAAAACTCTCTTCACTCTTTTGCCTCTCCTTGCTCTCGGCCAAAAAAGAAAAAAAATGGTGAAGAATGAACTCAAATGAAAGATAAGAAGGTAAGACATTGGCTTGGTCAAGGAACCATAGGTGGCCAACACTTGTCACCACCAAAACCAACTAAAATTTTGTTTTCTTTTCCTTGCATTTTGGGTCAAATATTTCGGCTATAAGGGCTGAGGATGAGGGAGATATTTTGCAACAATATCAAGGAAATATGGTGGTAGGGAAGTGGTAGTCAAGTGGTGTGTTCAATCGGTAGTGATCGATACCCGTCGGTTTGAGCTGATTTTTCTTAAATCGCGTATACTAGGGTTTTTAACTTATAATCACTAACTTATTATTATCACTTCTAATCATATAATATTTCCGCATCCAAAAGTCACTCTTACCTACCAAATTTGATCCTCACTCCGTACCAAATAATCACACTACGAAAAAACGTGAAAATCCTAATTCGCGCTAACTTGAAAACGGAAAGAGAAAACCCTTACTTCTATATTCATTTGCACTTATTGTGGAGTGATTGGGTAGTAAGGCTAATATAAAAGAATAATTTCCAAATAAAAGAGTATTTTTAAGAAAAATATAAAGAATTTTACGGGTCCTCACATAACTTATATAACTTGATAACGAAAACGCGAATATCCTAGATGGGTCAAGTGATAATCACTCTCAAGCCGTACGCAAGTTGCAAGCATCTACCTAATCCTCGAGCATAAATTTGGGCAACACGCCCTTTGAATTTACCTATTTTCCAGCAATTTATGGCTTCATTCTTTTCCTCAATCAATCCCAAAGTTACACACAAAATAATCTCATTTCAATAGCCGTTCAATAGGCTCAAGGTCATGCAAGTACAAAATCAAGCTAACGACATGTGCGGAAATGAAGTTTAGCAAAAGACAGATTTGACGTTGTTTTGCGTAACGGACACAACCGAAACTACGCTTTTTGGATTGGGGTGCAATTTATACCGTTTCGAAGCTAAGGCAGAGAGCTACAACTTTGATGAAGATCACCTAGTCCAGTTTGTAGTGTATCTAGGTCAAAATTTTGAATTACTAAACCAGAAGCGCACAAACAGGTCAGTTAACTGCGCTATGTTTAAACAACAATAACTCAGGCTACCGAAATCCAAACGAGGTGATTCCAAGGGCGTTGGAAAGATAAGACATAGCACTACAACTTTCATGTTTTGGCTAAATGCTAATGCAGTACAAATCAGGGTGAACAGACACGGTTAGTGTTGTGTAATATCAAAATTGTCCATTGGGCTAAACCTATGAGAGTCAGGGGTATTTTTGTCTTTTCATAAGCTACGTTGCTCCGATTGAGGTGAAATTTTGTAGAACACTATAAAAAATTATTCTCTACAACTTTCATGTTTTATGGTAAGTCTAATTCGGCCTCTAACATAATGAACTGGAACCGGGCAGAACTGAAGCTACAATTTCCAGAAATCTGGAATTTTGTTATAATTCACATTTTTACCTTAACGCTACCACTACTTTCTCCTTTACAAGATTATATACCATATATATAAATCATATAACACCTAACCCACAAGAAATATAAGTGAATCAATCAAAACCCTAACTCAAAATCATCACTCCAATCATCAAAACCATTTGAAACAAGCATCACAAGCACAATTCTAACATTAATACCCAACTTAATCATGATTAATGGAGAAAGAAAGGTTGATCAGCCATTATACCTCAAGACAAGAGCTTGCAAGAAGGATCCTCCACTTCTCCTTGAAATTTTTTGGTTCCTCAAGCTTCCCAAGCTTCCAAACTAGTGATTAATCGGTTTAGTTTTTCTTGTTTGCATTCAAAAGGTTGGATTCAATGTTGAAAATTGAAAACTCTCTTCACTCTTTTGCCTCTCCTTGCTCTCGGCCAAAAAAGAAAAAAAATGGTGAAGAATGAACTCAAATGAAAGATAAGAAGGTAAGACATTGGCTTGGTCAAGGAACCATAGGTGGCCAACACTTGTCACCACCAAAACCAACTAAAATTTTGTTTTCTTTTCCTTGCATTTTGGGTCAAATATTTCGGCTATAAGGGCTGAGGATGAGGGAGATATTTTGCAACAATATCAAGGAAATATGGTGGTAGGGAAGTGGTAGTCAAGTGGTGTGTTCAATCGGTAGTGATCGATACCCGTCGGTTTGAGCTGATTTTTCTTAAATCGCGTATACTAGGGTTTTTAACTTATAATCACTAACTTATTATTATCACTTCTAATCATATAATATTTCCGCATCCAAAAGTCACTCTTACCTACCAAATTTGATCCTCACTCCGTACCAAATAATCACACTACGAAAAAACGTGAAAATCCTAATTCGCGCTAACTTGAAAACGGAAAGAGAAAACCCTTACTTCTATATTCATTTGCACTTATTGTGGAGTGATTGGGTAGTAAGGCTAATATAAAAGAATAATTTCCAAATAAAAGAGTATTTTTAAGAAAAATATAAAGAATTTTACGGGTCCTCACATAACTTATATAACTTGATAACGAAAACGCGAATATCCTAGATGGGTCAAGTGATAATCACTCTCAAGCCGTACGCAAGTTGCAAGCATCTACCTAATCCTCGAGCATAAATTTGGGCAACACGCCCTTTGAATTTACCTATTTTCCAGCAATTTATGGCTTCATTCTTTTCCTCAATCAATCCCAAAGTTACACACAAAATAATCTCATTTCAATAGCCGTTCAATAGGCTCAAGGTCATGCAAGTACAAAATCAAGCTAACGACATGTGCGGAAATGAAGTTTAGCAAAAGACAGATTTGACGTTGTTTTGCGTAACGGACACAACCGAAACTACGCTTTTTGGATTGGGGTGCAATTTATACCGTTTCGAAGCTAAGGCAGAGAGCTACAACTTTGATGAAGATCACCTAGTCCAGTTTGTAGTGTATCTAGGTCAAAATTTTGAATTACTAAACCAGAAGCGCACAAACAGGTCAGTTAACTGCGCTATGTTTAAACAACAATAACTCAGGCTACCGAAATCCAAACGAGGTGATTCCAAGGGCGTTGGAAAGATAAGACATAGCACTACAACTTTCATGTTTTGGCTAAATGCTAATGCAGTACAAATCAGGGTGAACAGACACGGTTAGTGTTGTGTAATATCAAAATTGTCCATTGGGCTAAACCTATGAGAGTCAGGGGTATTTTTGTCTTTTCATAAGCTACGTTGCTCCGATTGAGGTGAAATTTTGTAGAACACTATAAAAAATTATTCTCTACAACTTTCATGTTTTATGGTAAGTCTAATTCGGCCTCTAACATAATGAACTGGAACCGGGCAGAACTGAAGCTACAATTTCCAGAAATCTGGAATTTTGTTATAATTCACATTTTTACCTTAACGCTACCACTACTTTCTCCTTTACAAGATTATATACCATATATATAAATCATATAACACCTAACCCACAAGAAATATAAGTGAATCAATCAAAACCCTAACTCAAAATCATCACTCCAATCATCAAAACCATTTGAAACAAGCATCACAAGCACAATTCTAACATTAATACCCAACTTAATCATGATTAATGGAGAAAGAAAGGTTGATCAGCCATTATACCTCAAGACAAGAGCTTGCAAGAAGGATCCTCCACTTCTCCTTGAAATTTTTTGGTTCCTCAAGCTTCCCAAGCTTCCAAACTAGTGATTAATCGGTTTAGTTTTTCTTGTTTGCATTCAAAAGGTTGGATTCAATGTTGAAAATTGAAAACTCTCTTCACTCTTTTGCCTCTCCT
This sequence comes from Coffea arabica, assembly GCF_036785885.1. Taxonomy (NCBI): domain Eukaryota; kingdom Viridiplantae; phylum Streptophyta; class Magnoliopsida; order Gentianales; family Rubiaceae; genus Coffea; species Coffea arabica. Next base: position 9,946,768 of record NC_092324.1, on the reverse strand, counting down.
TGCTCTCGGCCAAAAAAGAAAAAAAATGGTGAAGAATGAACTCAAATGAAAGATAAGAAGGTAAGACATTGGCTTGGTCAAGGAACCATAGGTGGCCAACACTTGTCACCACCAAAACCAACTAAAATTTTGTTTTCTTTTCCTTGCATTTTGGGTCAAATATTTCGGCTATAAGGGCTGAGGATGAGGGAGATATTTTGCAACAATATCAAGGAAATATGGTGGTAGGGAAGTGGTAGTCAAGTGGTGTGTTCAATCGGTAGTGATCGATACCCGTCGGTTTGAGCTGATTTTTCTTAAATCGCGTATACTAGGGTTTTTAACTTATAATCACTAACTTATTATTATCACTTCTAATCATATAATATTTCCGCATCCAAAAGTCACTCTTACCTACCAAATTTGATCCTCACTCCGTACCAAATAATCACACTACGAAAAAACGTGAAAATCCTAATTCGCGCTAACTTGAAAACGGAAAGACAAAACCCTTACTTCTATATTCATTTGCACTTATTGTGGAGTGATTGGGTAGTAAGGCTAATATAAAAGAATAATTTCCAAATAAAAGGGTATTTTTAAGAAAAATATAAAGAATTTTACGGGTCCTCACATAACTTATATAACTTGATAACGAAAACGCGAATATCCTAGATGGGTCAAGTGATAATCACTCTCAAGCCGTACGCAAGTTGCAAGCATCTACCTAATCCTCGAGCATAAATTTGGGCAACACGCCCTTTGAATTTACCTATTTTCCAGCAATTTATGGCTTCATTCTTTTCCTCAATCAATCCCAAAGTTACACACAAAATAATCTCATTTCAATAGCCGTTCAATAGGCTCAAGGTCATGCAAGTACAAAATCAAGCTAACGACATGTGTGGAAATGAAGTTTAGCAAAAGACAGATTTGATGTTGTTTTGCGTAACGGACACAACCGAAACTACGCTTTTTGGATTGGGGTGCAATTTATACCGTTTCGAAGCTAAGGCAGAGAGCTACAACTTTGATGAAGATCACCTAGTCCAGTTTGTAATGTATCTAGGTCAAAAGTTTGAATTACTAAACCAGAAGCGCACAAACAGGTCAGTTAACTGCGCTATGTTTAAACAACAATAACTCAGGCTACCGAAATCCAAACGAGGTGATTCCAAGGGCGTTGGAAAGATAAGACATAGCACTACAACTTTCATGTTTTGGCTAAATGCTAATGCAGTACAAATCAGGGTGAACAGACACGGTTAGTGTTGTGTAATATCAAAATTGTCCATTGGGCTAAACCTATGAGAGTCAGGGGTATTTTTGTCTTTTCATAAGCTACGTTGCTCCGATTGAGGTGAAATTTTGTAGAACACTACAAAAAATTATTCTCTACAACTTTCATGTTTTATGGTAAGTCTAATTCGGCTTCTAACATAATGAACTGGAACCGGGCAGAACTGAAGCTACAATTTCCAGAAATCTGGAATTTTGTTATAATTCACATTTTTACCTTAACGCTACCACTACTTTCTCCTTTACAAGATTATATACCATATATATACATCATATAACACCTAACCCACAAGAAATATAAGTGAATCAATCAAAACCCTAACTCAAAATCATCACTCCAATCATCAAAACCATTTGAAACAAGCATCACAAGCACAATTCTAACATTAATACCCAACTTAATCATGATTAATGGAGAAAGAAAGGTTGATCAGCCATTATACCTCAAGACAAGAGCTTGCAAGAAGGATCCTCCACTTCTCCTTGAAATTTTTTGGTTCCTCAAGCTTCCCAAGCTTCCAAACTAGTGATTAATCGGTTTAGTTTTTCTTGTTTGCACTCAAAAGGTTGGATTCAAGGTTGAAAATTGAAAACTCTCTTCACTCTTTTGCCTCTCCTTGCTCTCGGCCAAAACAGAAAAAAAATGGTGAAGAATGAACTCAAATGAAAGATAAGAAGGTAAGACATTGGCTTGGTCAAGGAACCATAGGTGGCCAACACTTGTCACCACCAAAACCAACTAAAATTTTGTTTTCTTTTCCTTGCATTTTGGGTCAAATATTTCGGCTATAAGGGCTGAGGATGAGGGAGATATTTTGCAACAATATCAAGGAAATATGGTGGTAGGGAAGTGGTAGTCAAGTGGTGTGTTCAATCGGTAGTGATCGATACCCGTCGGTTTGAGCTGATTTTTCTTAAATCGCGTATACTAGGGTTTTTAACTTATAATCACTAACTTATTATTATCACTTCTAATCATATAATATTTCCGCATCCAAAAGTCACTCTTACCTACCAAATTTGATCCTCACTCCGTACCAAATAATCACACTACGAAAAAACGTGAAAATCCTAATTCGCGCTAACTTGAAAACGGAAAGAGAAAACCCTTACTTCTATATTCATTTGCACTTATTGTGGAGTGATTGGGTAGTAAGGCTAATATAAAAGAATAATTTCCAAATAAAAGGGTATTTTTAAGAAAAATATAAAGAATTTTACGGGTTCTCACATAACTTATATAACTTGATAACGAAAACGCGAATATCCTAGATGGGTCAAGTGATAATCACTCTCAAGCCGTACGCAAGTTGCAAGCATCTACCTAATCCTCGAGCATAAATTTGGGCAACACGCCCTTTGAATTTACCTATTTTCCAGCAATTTATGGCTTCATTCTTTTCCTCAATCAATCCCAAAGTTACACACAAAATAATCTCATTTCAATAGCCGTTCAATAGGCTCAAGGTCATGCAAGTACAAAATCAAGCTAACGACATGTTAGGAAATGAAGTTTAGCAAAAGACAGATTTGACGTTGTTTTGCGTAACGGACACAACCGAAACTACGCTTTTTGGATTGGGGTTCAATTTATACCGTTTCGAAGCTAATGCAGAGAGCTACAACTTTTATGAAGATCACCTAGTCCAGTTTGTAGTGTATCTAGGTCAAAATTGTGAATTACTAAACCAGAAGCGCACAAACAGGTCAGTTAACTGCGCTATGTTTAAACAACAATAACTCAGGCTACCGAAATCCAAACGAGGTGATTCCAAGGGCGTTGGAAAGATAAGACATAGCACTACAACTTTCATGTTTTGGCTAAATGCTAATTCAGTACAAATCAGGTGAACAGACACGGTTAGTGTTGTGTAATATCAAAATTGTCCATTGGGCTAAACCTATGAGAGTCAGGGGTATTTTTGTCTTTTCATAAGCTACGTTGCTCCGATTGAGGTGAAATTTTGTAGAAAACTATAAAAAGTCATTCTCTACAACTTTCATGTTTTATGGTAAGTCTAATTCGGCCTCTAACATAATGAACTGGAACCGGGCAGAACTGAAGCTACAATTTCCAGAAATCTGGAATTTTGTTATATTCAAGCTATAATTCACATTTTTACCTTAACGCTACCACTACTTTCTCCTTTACAAGATTATATACCATATATATACATCATATAACACCTAACCCACAAGAAATATAAGTGAATCAATCAAAACCGTAACTCAAAATCATCACTCCAATCATCAAAACCATTTGAAACAAGCATCACAAGCACAATTCTAACATTAATACCCAACTTAATCATGATTAATGGAGAAAGAAAGGTTGATCAGCCATTATACCTCAAGACAAGAGCTTGCAAGAAGGATCCTCCACTTCTCCTTGAAATTTTTTGGTTCCTCAAGCTTCCCAAGCTTCCAAACTAGTGATTAATCGGTTTAGTTTTTCTTGTTTGCACTCAAAAGGTTGGATTCAAGGTTGAAAATTGAAAACTCTCTTCACTCTTTTGCCTCTCCTTGCTCTCGGCCAAAACAGAAAAAAAATGGTGAAGAATGAACTCAAATGAAAAATAAGAAGGTAAGACATTGGCTTGGTCAAGGAACCATAGGTGGCCAACACTTGTCACCACCAAAACCAACTAAAATTTTGTTTTCTTTTCCTTGCATTTTGGGTCAAATATTTCGGCTATAAGGGCTGAGGATGAGGGAGATATTTTGCAACAATATCAAGGAAATATGGTGGTAGGGAAGTGGTAGTCAAGTGGTGTGTTCAATCGGTAGTGATCGATACCCGTCGGTTTGAGCTGATTTTTCAACTGAAGCTACAATTTCCAGAAATCTGGAATTTTGTTATATTCAATCTATAATTCACATTTTTACCTTAACGCTACCACTACTTTCTCCTTTACAAGATTATATACCATATATATACATCATATAACACCTAACCCACAAGAAATATAAGTGAATCAATCAAAACCCTAACTCAAAATCATCACTCCAATCATCAAAACCATTTGAAACAAGCATCACAAGCACAATTCTAACATTAATACCCAACTTAATCATGATTAATGGAGAAAGAAAGGTTGATCAGCCATTATGCCTCAAGACAAGAGCTTGCAAGAAGGATCCTCCACTTCTCCTTGAAATTTTTTGGTTCCTCAAGCTTCCCAAGCTTCCAAACTAGTGATTAATCGGTTTAGTTTTTCTTGTTTGCACTCAAAAGGTTGGATTCAAGGTTGAAAATTGAAAACTCTCTTCACTCTTTTGCCTCTCCTTGCTCTCGGCCAAAACAGAAAAAAAATGGTGAAGAATGAACTCAAATGAAAGATAAGAAGGTAAGACATTGGCTTGGTCAAGGAACCATAGGTGGCCAACACTTGTCACCACCAAAACCAACTAAAATTTTGTTTTCTTTTCCTTGCATTTTGGGTCAAATATTTCGGCTATAAGGGCTGAGGATGAGGGAGATATTTTGCAACAATATCAAGGAAATATGGTGGTAGGGAAGTGGTAGTCAAGTGGTGTGTTCAATCGGTAGTGATCGATACCCGTCGGTTTGAGCTGATTTTTCTTAAATCGCGTATACTAGGGTTTTTAACTTATAATCACTAACTTATTATTATCACTTCTAATCATATAATATTTCCGCATCCAAAAGTCACTCTTACCTACCAAATTTGATCCTCACTCCGTACCAAATAATCACACTACGAAAAAACGTGAAAATCCTAATTCGCGCTAACTTGAAAACGGAAAGAGAAAACCCTTACTTCTATATTCATTTGCACTTATTGTGGAGTGATTGGGTAGTAAGGCTAATATAAAAGAATAATTTCCAAATAAAAGGGTATTTTTAAGAAAAATATAAAGAATTTTACGGGTCCTCACATAACTTATATAACTTGATAACGAAAACGCGAATATCCTAGATGGGTCAAGTGATAATCACTCTCAAGCCGTACGCAAGTTGCAAGCATCTACCTAATCCTCGAGCATAAATTTGGGCAACACGCCCTTTGAATTTACCTATTTTCCAGCAATTTATGGCTTCATTCTTTTCCTCAATCAATCCCAAAGTTACACACAAAATAATCTCATTTCAATAGCCGTTCAATAGGCTCAAGGTCATGCAAGTACAAAATCAAGCTAACGACATGTGCGGAAATGAAGTTTAGCAAAAGACAGATTTGACGTTGTTTTGCGTAACGGACACAACCGAAACTACGCTTTTTGGATTGGGGTGCAATTTATACCGTTTCGAAGCTAAGGCAGAGAGCTACAACTTTGATGAAGATCACCTAGTCCAGTTTGTAGTGTATCTAGGTCAAAATTTTGAATTACTAAACCAGAAGCGCACAAACAGGTCAGTTAACTGCGCTATGTTTAAACAACAATAACTCAGGCTACCGAAATCCAAACGAGGTGATTCCAAGGGCGTTGGAAAGATAAGACATAGCACTACAACTTTCATGTTTTGGCTAAATGCTAATTCAGTACAAATCAGGGTGAACAGACACGGTTAGTGTTGTGTAATATCAAAATTGTCCATTGGGCTAAACCTATGAGAGTCAGGGGTATTTTTGTCTTTTCATAAGCTACGTTGCTCCGATTGAGGTGAAATTTTGTAGAAAACTATAAAAAATCATTCTCTACAACTTTCATGTAAATTTTGTTTTCTTTTCCTTGCATTTTGGGTCAAATATTTCGGCTATAAGGGCTGAGGATGAGGGAGATATTTTGCAACAATATCAAGGAAATATGGTGGTAGGGAAGTGGTAGTCAAGTGGTGTGTTCAATCGGTAGTGATCGATACCCGTCGGTTTGAGCTGATTTTTCTTAAATCGCGTATACTAGGGTTTTTAACTTATAATCACTAACTTATTATTATCACTTCTAATCATATAATATTTCCGCATCCAAAAGTCACTCTTACCTACCAAATTTGATCCTCACTCCGTACCAAATAATCACACTACGAAAAAACGTGAAAATCCTAATTCGCGCTAACTTGAAAACGGAAAGAGAAAACCCTTACTTCTATATTCATTTGCACTTATTGTGGAGTGATTGGGTAGTAAGGCTAATATAAAAGAATAATTTCCAAATAAAAGGGTATTTTTAAGAAAAATATAAAGAATTTTACGGGTCCTCACATAACTTATATAACTTGATAACGAAAACGCGAATATCCTAGATGGGTCAAGTGATAATCACTCTCAAGCCGTACGCAAGTTGCAAGCATCTACCTAATCCTCGAGCATAAATTTGGGCAACACGCCCTTTGAATTTACCTATTTTCCAGCAATTTATGGCTTCATTCTTTTCCTCAATCAATCCCAAAGTTACACACAAAATAATCTCATTTCAATAGCCGTTCAATAGGCTCAAGGTCATGCAAGTACAAAATCAAGCTAACGACATGTGCGGAAATGAAGTTTAGCAAAAGACAGATTTGACGTTGTTTTGCGTAACGGACACAACCGAAACTACGCTTTTTGGATTGGGGTGCAATTTATACCGTTTCGAAGCTAAGGCAGAGAGCTACAACTTTGATGAAGATCACCTAGTCCAGTTTGTAGTGTATCTAGGTCAAAATTTTGAATTACTAAACCAGAAGCGCACAAACAGGTCAGTTAACTGCGCTATGTTTAAACAACAATAACTCAGGCTACCGAAATCCAAACGAGGTGATTCCAAGGGCGTTGGAAAGATAAGACATAGCACTACAACTTTCATGTTTTGGCTAAATGCTAATTCAGTACAAATCAGGGTGAACAGACACGGTTAGTGTTGTGTAATATCAAAATTGTCCATTGGGCTAAACCTATGAGAGTCAGGGGTATTTTTGTCTTTTCATAAGCTACGTTGCTCCGATTGAGGTGAAATTTTGTAGAAAACTATAAAAAATCATTCTCTACAACTTTCATGTTTTATGGTAAGTCTAATTCGGCCTCTAACATAATGAACTGGAACCGGGCAGAACTGAAGCTACAATTTCCAGAAATCTGGAATTTTGTTATATTCAAGCTATAATTCACATTTTTACCTTAACGCTACCACTACTTTCTCCTTTACAAGATTATATACCATATATATACATCATATAACACCTAACCCACAAGAAATATAAGTGAATCAATCAAAACCCTAACTCAAAATCATCACTCCAATCATCAAAACCATTTGAAACAAGCATCACAAGCACAATTCTAACATTAATACCCAACTTAATCATGATTAATGGAGAAAGAAAGGTTGATCAGCCATTATACCTCAAGACAAGAGCTTGCAAGAAGGATCCTCCACTTCTCCTTGAAATTTTTTGGTTCCTCAAGCTTCCCAAGCTTCCAAACTAGTGATTAATCGGTTTAGTTTTTCTTGTTTGCACTCAAAAGGTTGGATTCAAGGTTGAAAATTGAAAACTCTCTTCACTCTTTTGCCTCTCCTTGCTCTCGGCCAAAACAGAAAAAAAATGGTGAAGAATGAACTCAAATGAAAGATAAGAAGGTAAGACATTGGCTTGGTCAAGGAACCATAGGTGGCCAACACTTGTCACCACCAAAACCAACTAAAATTTTGTTTTCTTTTCCTTGCATTTTGGGTCAAATATTTCGGCTATAAGGGCTGAGGATGAGGGAGATATTTTGCAACAATATCAAGGAAATATGGTGGTAGGGAAGTGGTAGTCAAGTGGTGTGTTCAATCGGTAGTGATCGATACCCGTCGGTTTGAGCTGATTTTTCTTAAATCGCGTATACTAGGGTTTTTAACTTATAATCACTAACTTATTATTATCACTTCTAATCATATAATATTTCCGCATCCAAAAGTCACTCTTACCTACCAAATTTGATCCTCACTCCGTACCAAATAATCACACTACGAAAAAACGTGAAAATCCTAATTCGCGCTAACTTGAAAACGGAAAGAGAAAACCCTTACTTCTATATTCATTTGCACTTATTGTGGAGTGATTGGGTAGTAAGGCTAATATAAAAGAATAATTTCCAAATAAAAGGGTATTTTTAAGAAAAATATAAAGAATTTTACGGGTCCTCACATAACTTATATAACTTGATAACGAAAACGCGAATATCCTAGATGGGTCAAGTGATAATCACTCTCAAGCCGTACGCAAGTTGCAAGCATCTACCTAATCCTCGAGCATAAATTTGGGCAACACGCCCTTTGAATTTACCTATTTTCCAGCAATTTATGGCTTCATTCTTTTCCTCAATCAATCCCAAAGTTACACACAAAATAATCTCATTTCAATAGCCGTTCAATAGGCTCAAGGTCATGCAAGTACAAAATCAAGCTAACGACATGTGCGGAAATGAAGTTTAGCAAAAGACAGATTTGACGTTGTTTTGCGTAACGGACACAACCGAAACTACGCTTTTTGGATTGGGGTGCAATTTATACCGTTTCGAAGCTAAGGCAGAGAGCTACAACTTTGATGAAGATCACCTAGTCCAGTTTGTAGTGTATCTAGGTCAAAATTTTGAATTACTAAACCAGAAGCGCACAAACAGGTCAGTTAACTGCGCTATGTTTAAACAACAATAACTCAGGCTACCGAAATCCAAACGAGGTGATTCCAAGGGCGTTGGAAAGATAAGACATAGCACTACAACTTTCATGTTTTGGCTAAATGCTAATTCAGTACAAATCAGGGTGAACAGACACGGTTAGTGTTGTGTAATATCAAAATTGTCCATTGGGCTAAACCTATGAGAGTCAGGGGTATTTTTGTCTTTTCATAAGCTACGTTGCTCCGATTGAGGTGAAATTTTGTAGAAAACTATAAAAAATCATTCTCTACAACTTTCATGTTTTATGGTAAGTCTAATTCGGCCTCTAACATAATGAACTGGAACCGGGCAGAACTGAAGCTACAATTTCCAGAAATCTGGAATTTTGTTATATTCAAGCTATAATTCACATTTTTACCTTAACGCTACCACTACTTTCTCCTTTACAAGATTATATACCATATATATACATCATATAACACCTAACCCACAAGAAATATAAGTGAATCAATCAAAACCCTAACTCAAAATCATCACTCCAATCATCAAAACCATTTGAAACAAGCATCACAAGCACAATTCTAACATTAATACCCAACTTAATCATGATTAATGGAGAAAGAAAGGTTGATCAGCCATTATACCTCAAGACAAGAGCTTGCAAGAAGGATCCTCCACTTCTCCTTGAAATTTTTTGGTTCCTCAAGCTTCCCAAGCTTCCAAACTAGTGATTAATCGGTTTAGTTTTTCTTGTTTGCACTCAAAAGGTTGGATTCAAGGTTGAAAATTGAAAACTCTCTTCACTCTTTTGCCTCTCCTTGCTCTCGGCCAAAACAGAAAAAAAATGGTGAAGAATGAACTCAAATGAAAGATAAGAAGGTAAGACATTGGCTTGGTCAAGGAACCATAGGTGGCCAACACTTGTCACCACCAAAACCAACTAAAATTTTGTTTTCTTTTCCTTGCATTTTGGGTCAAATATTTCGGCTATAAGGGCTGAGGATGAGGGAGATATTTTGCAACAATATCAAGGAAATATGGTGGTAGGGAAGTGGTAGTCAAGTGGTGTGTTCAATCGGTAGTGATCGATACCCGTCGGTTTGAGCTGATTTTTCTTAAATCGCGTATACTAGGGTTTTTAACTTATAATCACTAACTTATTATTATCACTTCTAATCATATAATATTTCCGCATCCAAAAGTCACTCTTACCTACCAAATTTGATCCTCACTCCGTACCAAATAATCACACTACGAAAAAACGTGAAAATCCTAATTCGCGCTAACTTGAAAACGGAAAGAGAAAACCCTTACTTCTATATTCATTTGCACTTATTGTGGAGTGATTGGGTAGTAAGGCTAATATAAAAGAATAATTTCCAAATAAAAGGGTATTTTTAAGAAAAATATAAAGAATTTTACGGGTCCTCACATAACTTATATAACTTGATAACGAAAACGCGAATATCCTAGATGGGTCAAGTGATAATCACTCTCAAGCCGTACGCAAGTTGCAAGCATCTACCTAATCCTCGAGCATAAATTTGGGCAACACGCCCTTTGAATTTACCTATTTTCCAGCAATTTATGGCTTCATTCTTTTCCTCAATCAATCCCAAAGTTACACACAAAATAATCTCATTTCAATAGCCGTTCAATAGGCTCAAGGTCATGCAAGTACAAAATCAAGCTAACGACATGTGCGGAAATGAAGTTTAGCAAAAGACAGATTTGACGTTGTTTTGCGTAACGGACACAACCGAAACTACGCTTTTTGGATTGGGGTGCAATTTATACCGTTTCGAAGCTAAGGCAGAGAGCTACAACTTTGATGAAGATCACCTAGTCCAGTTTGTAGTGTATCTAGGTCAAAATTTTGAATTACTAAACCAGAAGCGCACAAACAGGTCAGTTAACTGCGCTATGTTTAAACAACAATAACTCAGGCTACCGAAATCCAAACGAGGTGATTCCAAGGGCGTTGGAAAGATAAGACATAGCACTACAACTTTCATGTTTTGGCTAAATGCTAATTCAGTACAAATCAGGGTGAACAGACACGGTTAGTGTTGTGTAATATCAAAATTGTCCATTGGGCTAAACCTATGAGAGTCAGGGGTATTTTTGTCTTTTCATAAGCTACGTTGCTCCGATTGAGGTGAAATTTTGTAGAAAACTATAAAAAATCATTCTCTACAACTTTCATGTTTTATGGTAAGTCTAATTCGGCCTCTAACATAATGAACTGGAACCGGGCAGAACTGAAGCTACAATTTCCAGAAATCTGGAATTTTGTTATATTCAAGCTATAATTCACATTTTTACCTTAACGCTACCACTACTTTCTCCTTTACAAGATTATATACCATATATATACATCATATAACACCTAACCCACAAGAAATATAAGTGAATCAATCAAAACCCTAACTCAAAATCATCACTCCAATCATCAAAACCATTTGAAACAAGCATCACAAGCACAATTCTAACATTAATACCCAACTTAATCATGATTAATGGAGAAAGAAAGGTTGATCAGCCATTATACCTCAAGACAAGAGCTTGCAAGAAGGATCCTCCACTTCTCCTTGAAATTTTTTGGTTCCTCAAGCTTCCCAAGCTTCCAAACTAGTGATTAATCGGTTTAGTTTTTCTTGTTTGCACTCAAAAGGTTGGATTCAAGGTTGAAAATTGAAAACTCTCTTCACTCTTTTGCCTCTCCTTGCTCTCGGCCAAAACAGAAAAAAAATGGTGAAGAATGAACTCAAATGAAAGATAAGAAGGTAAGACATTGGCTTGGTCAAGGAACCATAGGTGGCCAACACTTGTCACCACCAAAACCAACTAAAATTTTGTTTTCTTTTCCTTGCATTTTGGGTCAAATATTTCGGCTATAAGGGCTGAGGATGAGGGAGATATTTTGCAACAATATCAAGGAAATATGGTGGTAGGGAAGTGGTAGTCAAGTGGTGTGTTCAATCGGTAGTGATCGATACCCGTCGGTTTGAGCTGATTTTTCTTAAATCGCGTATACTAGGGTTTTTAACTTATAATCACTAACTTATTATTATCACTTCTAATCATATAATATTTCCGCATCCAAAAGTCACTCTTACCTACCAAATTTGATCCTCACTCCGTACCAAATAATCACACTACGAAAAAACGTGAAAATCCTAATTCGCGCTAACTTGAAAACGGAAAGAGAAAACCCTTACTTCTATATTCATTTGCACTTATTGTGGAGTGATTGGGTAGTAAGGCTAATATAAAAGAATAATTTCCAAATAAAAGGGTATTTTTAAGAAAAATATAAAGAATTTTACGGGTCCTCACATAACTTATATAACTTGATAACGAAAACGCGAATATCCTAGATGGGTCAAGTGATAATCACTCTCAAGCCGTACGCAAGTTGCAAGCATCTACCTAATCCTCGAGCATAAATTTGGGCAACACGCCCTTTGAATTTACCTATTTTCCAGCAATTTATGGCTTCATTCTTTTCCTCAATCAATCCCAAAGTTACACACAAAATAATCTCATTTCAATAGCCGTTCAATAGGCTCAAGGTCATGCAAGTACAAAATCAAGCTAACGACATGTGCGGAAATGAAGTTTAGCAAAAGACAGATTTGACGTTGTTTTGCGTAACGGACACAACCGAAACTACGCTTTTTGGATTGGGGTGCAATTTATACCGTTTCGAAGCTAAGGCAGAGAGCTACAACTTTGATGAAGATCACCTAGTCCAGTTTGTAGTGTATCTAGGTCAAAATTTTGAATTACTAAACCAGAAGCGCACAAACAGGTCAGTTAACTGCGCTATGTTTAAACAACAATAACTCAGGCTACCGAAATCCAAACGAGGTGATTCCAAGGGCGTTGGAAAGATAAGACATAGCACTACAACTTTCATGTTTTGGCTAAATGCTAATTCAGTACAAATCAGGGTGAACAGACACGGTTAGTGTTGTGTAATATCAAAATTGTCCATTGGGCTAAACCTATGAGAGTCAGGGGTATTTTTGTCTTTTCATAAGCTACGTTGCTCCGATTGAGGTGAAATTTTGTAGAAAACTATAAAAAATCATTCTCTACAACTTTCATGTTTTATGGTAAGTCTAATTCGGCCTCTAACATAATGAACTGGAACCGGGCAGAACTGAAGCTACAATTTCCAGAAATCTGGAATTTTGTTATATTCAAGCTATAATTCACATTTTTACCTTAACGCTACCACTACTTTCTCCTTTACAAGATTATATACCATATATATACATCATATAACACCTAACCCACAAGAAATATAAGTGAATCAATCAAAACCCTAACTCAAAATCATCACTCCAATCATCAAAACCATTTGAAACAAGCATCACAAGCACAATTCTAACATTAATACCCAACTTAATCATGATTAATGGAGAAAGAAAGGTTGATCAGCCATTATACCTCAAGACAAGAGCTTGCAAGAAGGATCCTCCACTTCTCCTTGAAATTTTTTGGTTCCTCAAGCTTCCCAAGCTTCCAAACTAGTGATTAATCGGTTTAGTTTTTCTTGTTTGCACTCAAAAGGTTGGATTCAAGGTTGAAAATTGAAAACTCTCTTCACTCTTTTGCCTCTCCTTGCTCTCGGCCAAAACAGAAAAAAAATGGTGAAGAATGAACTCAAATGAAAGATAAGAAGGTAAGACATTGGCTTGGTCAAGGAACCATAGGTGGCCAACACTTGTCACCACCAAAACCAACTAAAATTTTGTTTTCTTTTCCTTGCATTTTGGGTCAAATATTTCGGCTATAAGGGCTGAGGATGAGGGAGATATTTTGCAACAATATCAAGGAAATATGGTGGTAGGGAAGTGGTAGTCAAGTGGTGTGTTCAATCGGTAGTGATCGATACCCGTCGGTTTGAGCTGATTTTTCTTAAATCGCGTATACTAGGGTTTTTAACTTATAATCACTAACTTATTATTATCACTTCTAATCATATAATATTTCCGCATCCAAAAGTCACTCTTACCTACCAAATTTGATCCTCACTCCGTACCAAATAATCACACTACGAAAAAACGTGAAAATCCTAATTCGCGCTAACTTGAAAACGGAAAGAGAAAACCCTTACTTCTATATTCATTTGCACTTATTGTGGAGTGATTGGGTAGTAAGGCTAATATAAAAGAATAATTTCCAAATAAAAGGGTATTTTTAAGAAAAATATAAAGAATTTTACGGGTCCTCACATAACTTATATAACTTGATAACGAAAACGCGAATATCCTAGATGGGTCAAGTGATAATCACTCTCAAGCCGTACGCAAGTTGCAAGCATCTACCTAATCCTCGAGCATAAATTTGGGCAACACGCCCTTTGAATTTACCTATTTTCCAGCAATTTATGGCTTCATTCTTTTCCTCAATCAATCCCAAAGTTACACACAAAATAATCTCATTTCAATAGCCGTTCAATAGGCTCAAGGTCATGCAAGTACAAAATCAAGCTAACGACATGTGCGGAAATGAAGTTTAGCAAAAGACAGATTTGACGTTGTTTTGCGTAACGGACACAACCGAAACTACGCTTTTTGGATTGGGGTGCAATTTATACCGTTTCGAAGCTAAGGCAGAGAGCTACAACTTTGATGAAGATCACCTAGTCCAGTTTGTAGTGTATCTAGGTCAAAATTTTGAATTACTAAACCAGAAGCGCACAAACAGGTCAGTTAACTGCGCTATGTTTAAACAACAATAACTCAGGCTACCGAAATCCAAACGAGGTGATTCCAAGGGCGTTGGAAAGATAAGACATAGCACTACAACTTTCATGTTTTGGCTAAATGCTAATTCAGTACAAATCAGGGTGAACAGACACGGTTAGTGTTGTGTAATATCAAAATTGTCCATTGGGCTAAACCTATGAGAGTCAGGGGTATTTTTGTCTTTTCATAAGCTACGTTGCTCCGATTGAGGTGAAATTTTGTAGAAAACTATAAAAAATCATTCTATACAACTTTCATGTTTTATGGTAAGTCTAATTCGGCCTCTAACATAATGAACTGGAACCGGGCAGAACTGAAGCTACAATTTCCAGAAATCTGGAATTTTGTTATATTCAATCTATAATTCACATTTTTACCTTAACGCTACCACTACTTTCTCCTTTACAAGATTATATACCATATATATACATCATATAACACCTAACCCACAAGAAATATAAGTGAATCAATCAAAACCCTAACTCAAAATCATCACTCCAATCATCAAAACCATTTGAAACAAGCATCACAAGCACAATTCTAACATTAATACCCAACTTAATCATGATTAATGGAGAAAGAAAGGTTGATCAGCCATTATGCCTCAAGACAAGAGCTTGCAAGAAGGATCCTCCACTTCTCCTTGAAATTTTTTGGTTCCTCAAGCTTCCCAAGCTTCCAAACTAGTGATTAATCGGTTTAGTTTTTCTTGTCTGCACTCAAAAGGTTGGATTCAAGGTTGAAAATTGAAAACTCTCTTCACTCTTTTGCCTCTCCTTGCTCTCGGCCAAAACAGAAAAAAAATGGTGAAGAATGAACTCAAATGAAAGATAAGAAGGTAAGACATTGGCTTGGTCAAGGAACCATAGGTGGCCAACACTTGTCACCACCAAAACCAACTAAAATTTTGTTTTCTTTTCCTTGCATTTTGGGTCAAATATTTCGGCTATAAGGGCTGAGGATGAGGGAGATATTTTGCAACAATATCAAGGAAATATGGTGGTAGGGAAGTGGTAGTCAAGTGGTGTGTTCAATCGGTAGTGATCGATACCCGTCGGTTTGAGCTGATTTTTCTTAAATCGCGTATACTAGGGTTTTTAACTTATAATCACTAACTTATTATTATCACTTCTAATCACTCAAATGAAAGATAAGAAGGTAAGACATTGGCTTGGTCAAGGAACCATAGGTGGCCAACACTTGTCACCACCAAAACCAACTAAAATTTTGTTTTCTTTTCCTTGCATTTTGGGTCAAATATTTCGGCTATAAGGGCTGAGGATGAGGGAGATATTTTGCAACAATATCAAGGAAATATGGTGGTAGGGAAGTGGTAGTCAAGTGGTGTGTTCAATCGGTAGTGATCGATACCCGTCGGTTTGAGCTGATTTTTCTTAAATCGCGTATACTAGGGTTTTTAACTTATAATCACTAACTTATTATTATCACTTCTAATCATATAATATTTCCGCATCCAAAAGTCACTCTTACCTACCAAATTTGATCCTCACTCCGTACCAAATAATCACACTACGAAAAAACGTGAAAATCCTAATTCGCGCTAACTTGAAAACGGAAAGAGAAAACCCTTACTTCTATATTCATTTGCACTTATTGTGGAGTGATTGGGTAGTAAGGCTAATATAAAAGAATAATTTCCAAATAAAAGGGTATTTTTAAGAAAAATATAAAGAATTTTACGGGTCCTCACATAACTTATATAACTTGATAACGAAAACGCGAATATCCTAGATGGGTCAAGTGATAATCACTCTCAAGCCGTACGCAAGTTGCAAGCATCTACCTAATCCTCGAGCATAAATTTGGGCAACACGCCCTTTGAATTTACCTATTTTCCAGCAATTTATGGCTTCATTCTTTTCCTCAATCAATCCCAAAGTTACACACAAAATAATCTCATTTCAATAGCCGTTCAATAGGCTCAAGGTCATGCAAGTACAAAATCAAGCTAACGACATGTGCGGAAATGAAGTTTAGCAAAAGACAGATTTGACGTTGTTTTGCGTAACGGACACAACCGAAACTACGCTTTTTGGATTGGGGTGCAATTTATACCGTTTCGAAGCTAAGGCAGAGAGCTACAACTTTGATGAAGATCACCTAGTCCAGTTTGTAGTGTATCTAGGTCAAAATTTTGAATTACTAAACCAGAAGCGCACAAACAGGTCAGTTAACTGCGCTATGTTTAAACAACAATAACTCAGGCTACCGAAATCCAAACGAGGTGATTCCAAGGGCGTTGGAAAGATAAGACATAGCACTACAACTTTCATGTTTTGGCTAAATGCTAATTCAGTACAAATCAGGGTGAACAGACACGGTTAGTGTTGTGTAATATCAAAATTGTCCATTGGGCTAAACCTATGAGAGTCAGGGGTATTTTTGTCTTTTCATAAGCTACGTTGCTCCGATTGAGGTGAAATTTTGTAGAAAACTATAAAAAATCATTCTATACAACTTTCATGTTTTATGGTAAGTCTAATTCGGCCTCTAACATAATGAACTGGAACCGGGCAGAACTGAAGCTACAATTTCCAGAAATCTGGAATTTTGTTATATTCAATCTATAATTCACATTTTTACCTTAACGCTACCACTACTTTCTCCTTTACAAGATTATATACCATATATATACATCATATAACACCTAACCCACAAGAAATATAAGTGAATCAATCAAAACCCTAACTCAAAATCATCACTCCAATCATCAAAACCATTTGAAACAAGCATCACAAGCACAATTCTAACATTAATACCCAACTTAATCATGATTAATGGAGAAAGAAAGGTTGATCAGCCATTATGCCTCAAGACAAGAGCTTGCAAGAAGGATCCTCCACTTCTCCTTGAAATTTTTTGGTTCCTCAAGCTTCCCAAGCTTCCAAACTAGTGATTAATCGGTTTAGTTTTTCTTGTCTGCACTCAAAAGGTTGGATTCAAGGTTGAAAATTGAAAACTCTCTTCACTCTTTTGCCTCTCCTTGCTCTCGGCCAAAACAGAAAAAAAATGGTGAAGAATGAACTCAAATGAAAGATAAGAAGGTAAGACATTGGCTTGGTCAAGGAACCATAGGTGGCCAACACTTGTCACCACCAAAACCAACTAAAATTTTGTTTTCTTTTCCTTGCATTTTGGGTCAAATATTTCGGCTATAAGGGCTGAGGATGAGGGAGATATTTTGCAACAATATCAAGGAAATATGGTGGTAGGGAAGTGGTAGTCAAGTGGTGTGTTCAATCGGTAGTGATCGATACCCGTCGGTTTGAGCTGATTTTTCTTAAATCGCGTATACTAGGGTTTTTAACTTATAATCACTAACTTATTATTATCACTTCTAATCATATAATATTTCCGCATCCAAAAGTCACTCTTACCTACCAAATTTGATCCTCACTCCGTACCAAATAATCACACTACGAAAAAACGTGAAAATCCTAATTCGCGCTAACTTGAAAACGCAAAGAGAAAACCCTTACTTCTATATTCATTTGCACTTATTGTGGAGTGATTGGGTAGTAAGGCTAATATAAAAGAATAATTTCCAAATAAAAGGGTATTTTTAAGAAAAATATAAAGAATTTTACGGGTTCTCACATAACTTATATAACTTGATAACGAAAACGCGAATATCCTAGATGGGTCAAGTGATAATCACTCTCAAGCCGTACGCAAGTTGCAAGCATCTACCTAATCCTCGAGCATAAATTTGGGCAACACGCCCTTTGAATTTACCTATTTTCCAGCAATTTATGGCTTCATTCTTTTCCTCAATCAATCCCAAAGTTACACACAAAATAATCTCATTTCAATAGCCGTTCAATAGGCTCAAGGTCATGCAAGTACAAAATCAAGCTAACGACATGTGCGGAAATGAAGTTTAGCAAAAGACAGATTTGACGTTGTTTTGCGTAACGGACACAACCGAAACTACGCTTTTTGGATTGGGGTGCAATTTATACCGTTTCGAAGCTAAGGCAGAGAGCTACAACTTTGATGAAGATCACCTAGTCCAGTTTGTAGTGTATCTAGGTCAAAATTTTGAATTACTAAACCAGAAGCGCACAAACAGGTCAGTTAACTGCGCTATGTTTAAACAACAATAACTCAGGCTACCGAAATCCAAACGAGGTGATTCCAAGGGCGTTGGAAAGATAAGACATAGCACTACAACTTTCATGTTTTGGCTAAATGCTAATTCAGTACAAATCAGGGTGAACAGACACGGTTAGTGTTGTGTAATATCAAAATTGTCCATTGGGCTAAACCTATGAGAGTCAGGGGTATTTTTGTCTTTTCATAAGCTACGTTGCTCCGATTGAGGTGAAATTTTGTAGAAAACTATAAAAAATCATTCTCTACAACTTTCATGTTTTATGGTAAGTCTAATTCGGCCTCTAACATAATGAACTGGAACCGGGCAGAACTGAAGCTACAATTTCCAGAAATCTGGAATTTTGTTATATTCAAGCTATAATTCACATTTTTACCTTAACGCTACCACTACTTTCTCCTTTACAAGATTATATACCATATATATACATCATATAACACCTAACCCACAAGAAATATAAGTGAATCAATCAAAACCCTAACTCAAAATCATCACTCCAATCATCAAAACCATTTGAAACAAGCATCACAAGCACAATTCTAACATTAATACCCAACTTAATCATGATTAATGGAGAAAGAAAGGTTGATCAGCCATTATACCTCAAGACAAGAGCTTGCAAGAAGGATCCTCCACTTCTCCTTGAAATTTTTTGGTTCCTCAAGCTTCCCAAGCTTCCAAACTAGTGATTAATCGGTTTAGTTTTTCTTGTTTGCACTCAAAAGGTTGGATTCAAGGTTGAAAATTGAAAACTCTCTTCACTCTTTTGCCTCTCCTTGCTCTCGGCCAAAACAGAAAAAAAATGGTGAAGAATGAACTCAAATGAAAGATAAGAAGGTAAGACATTGGCTTGGTCAAGGAACCATAGGTGGCCAACACTTGTCACCACCAAAACCAACTAAAATTTTGTTTTCTTTTCCTTGCATTTTGGGTCAAATATTTCGGCTATAAGGGCTGAGGATGAGGGAGATATTTTGCAACAATATCAAGGAAATATGGTGGTAGGGAAGTGGTAGTCAAGTGGTGTGTTCAATCGGTAGTGATCGATACCCGTCGGTTTGAGCTGATTTTTCTTAAATCGCGTATACTAGGGTTTTTAACTTATAATCACTAACTTATTATTATCACTTCTAATCATATAATATTTCCGCATCCAAAAGTCACTCTTACCTACCAAATTTGATCCTCACTCCGTACCAAATAATCACACTACGAAAAAACGTGAAAATCCTAATTCGCGCTAACTTGAAAACGGAAAGAGAAAACCCTTACTTCTATATTCATTTGCACTTATTGTGGAGTGATTGGGTAGTAAGGCTAATATAAAAGAATAATTTCCAAATAAAAGGGTATTTTTAAGAAAAATATAAAGAATTTTACGGGTCCTCACATAACTTATATAACTTGATAACGAAAACGCGAATATCCTAGATGGGTCAAGTGATAATCACTCTCAAGCCGTACGCAAGTTGCAAGCATCTACCTAATCCTCGAGCATAAATTTGGGCAACACGCCCTTTGAATTTACCTATTTTCCAGCAATTTATGGCTTCATTCTTTTCCTCAATCAATCCCAAAGTTACACACAAAATAATCTCATTTCAATAGCCGTTCAATAGGCTCAAGGTCATGCAAGTACAAAATCAAGCTAACGACATGTGCGGAAATGAAGTTTAGCAAAAGACAGATTTGACGTTGTTTTGCGTAACGGACACAACCGAAACTACGCTTTTTGGATTGGGGTGCAATTTATACCGTTTCGAAGCTAAGGCAGAGAGCTACAACTTTGATGAAGATCACCTAGTCCAGTTTGTAGTGTATCTAGGTCAAAATTTTGAATTACTAAACCAGAAGCGCACAAACAGGTCAGTTAACTGCGCTATGTTTAAACAACAATAACTCAGGCTACCGAAATCCAAACGAGGTGATTCCAAGGGCGTTGGAAAGATAAGACATAGCACTACAACTTTCATGTTTTGGCTAAATGCTAATTCAGTACAAATCAGGGTGAACAGACACGGTTAGTGTTGTGTAATATCAAAATTGTCCATTGGGCTAAACCTATGAGAGTCAGGGGTATTTTTGTCTTTTCATAAGCTACGTTGCTCCGATTGAGGTGAAATTTTGTAGAAAACTATAAAAAATCATTCTATACAACTTTCATGTTTTATGGTAAGTCTAATTCGGCCTCTAACATAATGAACTGGAACCGGGCAGAACTGAAGCTACAATTTCCAGAAATCTGGAATTTTGTTATATTCAATCTATAATTCACATTTTTACCTTAACGCTACCACTACTTTCTCCTTTACAAGATTATATACCATATATATACATCATATAACACCTAACCCACAAGAAATATAAGTGAATCAATCAAAACCCTAACTCAAAATCATCACTCCAATCATCAAAACCATTTGAAACAAGCATCACAAGCACAATTCTAACATTAATACCCAACTTAATCATGATTAATGGAGAAAGAAAGGTTGATCAGCCATTATGCCTCAAGACAAGAGCTTGCAAGAAGGATCCTCCACTTCTCCTTGAAATTTTTTGGTTCCTCAAGCTTCCCAAGCTTCCAAACTAGTGATTAATCGGTTTAGTTTTTCTTGTCTGCACTCAAAAGGTTGGATTCAAGGTTGAAAATTGAAAACTCTCTTCACTCTTTTGCCTCTCCTTGCTCTCGGCCAAAACAGAAAAAAAATGGTGAAGAATGAACTCAAATGAAAGATAAGAAGGTAAGACATTGGCTTGGTCAAGGAACCATAGGTGGCCAACACTTGTCACCACCAAAACCAACTAAAATTTTGTTTTCTTTTCCTTGCATTTTGGGTCAAATATTTCGGCTATAAGGGCTGAGGATGAGGGAGATATTTTGCAACAATATCAAGGAAATATGGTGGTAGGGAAGTGGTAGTCAAGTGGTGTGTTCAATCGGTAGTGATCGATACCCGTCGGTTTGAGCTGATTTTTCTTAAATCGCGTATACTAGGGTTTTTAACTTATAATCACTAACTTATTATTATCACTTCTAATCATATAATATTTCCGCATCCAAAAGTCACTCTTACCTACCAAATTTGATCCTCACTCCGTACCAAATAATCACACTACGAAAAAACGTGAAAATCCTAATTCGCGCTAACTTGAAAACGCAAAGAGAAAACCCTTACTTCTATATTCATTTGCACTTATTGTGGAGTGATTGGGTAGTAAGGCTAATATAAAAGAATAATTTCCAAATAAAAGGGTATTTTTAAGAAAAATATAAAGAATTTTACGGGTTCTCACATAACTTATATAACTTGATAACGAAAACGCGAATATCCTAGATGGGTCAAGTGATAATCACTCTCAAGCCGTACGCAAGTTGCAAGCATCTACCTAATCCTCGAGCATAAATTTGGGCAACACGCCCTTTGAATTTACCTATTTTCCAGCAATTTATGGCTTCATTCTTTTCCTCAATCAATCCCAAAGTTACACACAAAATAATCTCATTTCAATAGCCGTTCAATAGGCTCAAGGTCATGCAAGTACAAAATCAAGCTAACGACATGTGCGGAAATGAAGTTTAGCAAAAGACAGATTTGACGTTGTTTTGCGTAACGGACACAACCGAAACTACGCTTTTTGGATTGGGGTGCAATTTATACCGTTTCGAAGCTAAGGCAGAGAGCTACAACTTTGATGAAGATCACCTAGTCCAGTTTGTAGTGTATCTAGGTCAAAATTTTGAATTACTAAACCAGAAGCGCACAAACAGGTCAGTTAACTGCGCTATGTTTAAACAACAATAACTCAGGCTACCGAAATCCAAACGAGGTGATTCCAAGGGCGTTGGAAAGATAAGACATAGCACTACAACTTTCATGTTTTGGCTAAATGCTAATTCAGTACAAATCAGGGTGAACAGACACGGTTAGTGTTGTGTAATATCAAAATTGTCCATTGGGCTAAACCTATGAGAGTCAGGGGTATTTTTGTCTTTTCATAAGCTACGTTGCTCCGATTGAGGTGAAATTTTGTAGAAAACTATAAAAAATCATTCTCTACAACTTTCATGTTTTATGGTAAGTCTAATTCGGCCTCTAACATAATGAACTGGAACCGGGCAGAACTGAAGCTACAATTTCCAGAAATCTGGAATTTTGTTATATTCAAGCTATAATTCACATTTTTACCTTAACGCTACCACTACTTTCTCCTTTACAAGATTATATACCATATATATACATCATATAACACCTAACCCACAAGAAATATAAGTGAATCAATCAAAACCCTAACTCAAAATCATCACTCCAATCATCAAAACCATTTGAAACAAGCATCACAAGCACAATTCTAACATTAATACCCAACTTAATCATGATTAATGGAGAAAGAAAGGTTGATCAGCCATTATGCCTCAAGACAAGAGCTTGCAAGAAGGATCCTCCACTTCTCCTTGAAATTTTTTGGTTCCTCAAGCTTCCCAAGCTTCCAAACTAGTGATTAATCGGTTTAGTTTTTCTTGTCTGCACTCAAAAGGTTGGATTCAAGGTTGAAAATTGAAAACTCTCTTCACTCTTTTGCCTCTCCTTGCTCTCGGCCAAAACAGAAAAAAAATGGTGAAGAATGAAC
Source organism: Coffea arabica (assembly GCF_036785885.1). Taxonomy (NCBI): domain Eukaryota; kingdom Viridiplantae; phylum Streptophyta; class Magnoliopsida; order Gentianales; family Rubiaceae; genus Coffea; species Coffea arabica. The sequence goes on along the minus strand of NC_092324.1, from coordinate 9,923,414 downwards.
TCAAATGAAAGATAAGAAGGTAAGACATTGGCTTGGTCAAGGAACCATAGGTGGCCAACACTTGTCACCACCAAAACCAACTAAAATTTTGTTTTCTTTTCCTTGCATTTTGGGTCAAATATTTCGGCTATAAGGGCTGAGGATGAGGGAGATATTTTGCAACAATATCAAGGAAATATGGTGGTAGGGAAGTGGTAGTCAAGTGGTGTGTTCAATCGGTAGTGATCGATACCCGTCGGTTTGAGCTGATTTTTCTTAAATCGCGTATACTAGGGTTTTTAACTTATAATCACTAACTTATTATTATCACTTCTAATCATATAATATTTCCGCATCCAAAAGTCACTCTTACCTACCAAATTTGATCCTCACTCCGTACCAAATAATCACACTACGAAAAAACGTGAAAATCCTAATTCGCGCTAACTTGAAAACGCAAAGAGAAAACCCTTACTTCTATATTCATTTGCACTTATTGTGGAGTGATTGGGTAGTAAGGCTAATATAAAAGAATAATTTCCAAATAAAAGGGTATTTTTAAGAAAAATATAAAGAATTTTACGGGTGCTCACATAACTTATATAACTTGATAACGAAAACGCGAATATCCTAGATGGGTCAAGTGATAATCACTCTCAAGCCGTACGCAAGTTGCAAGCATCTACCTAATCCTCGAGCATAAATTTGGGCAACACGCCCTTTGAATTTACCTATTTTCCAGCAATTTATGGCTTCATTCTTTTCCTCAATCAATCCCAAAGTTACACACAAAATAATCTCATTTCAATAGCCGTTCAATAGGCTCAAGGTCATGCAAGTACAAAATCAAGCTAACGACATGTGCGGAAATGAAGTTTAGCAAAAGACAGATTTGACGTTGTTTTGCGTAACGGACACAACCGAAACTACGCTTTTTGGATTGGGGTGCAATTTATACCGTTTCGAAGCTAAGGCAGAGAGCTACAACTTTGATGAAGATCACCTAGTCCAGTTTGTAGTGTATCTAGGTCAAAATTTTGAATTACTAAACCAGAAGCGCACAAACAGGTCAGTTAACTGCGCTATGTTTAAACAACAATAACTCAGGCTACCGAAATCCAAACGAGGTGATTCCAAGGGCGTTGGAAAGATAAGACATAGCACTACAACTTTCATGTTTTGGCTAAATGCTAATTCAGTACAAATCAGGGTGAACAGACACGGTTAGTGTTGTGTAATATCAAAATTGTCCATTGGGCTAAACCTATGAGAGTCAGGGGTATTTTTGTCTTTTCATAAGCTACGTTGCTCCGATTGAGGTGAAATTTTGTAGAAAACTATAAAAAATCATTCTCTACAACTTTCATGTTTTATGGTAAGTCTAATTCGGCCTCTAACATAATGAACTGGAACCGGGCAGAACTGAAGCTACAATTTCCAGAAATCTGGAATTTTGTTATATTCAAGCTATAATTCACATTTTTACCTTAACGCTACCACTACTTTCTCCTTTACAAGATTATATACCATATATATACATCATATAACACCTAACCCACAAGAAATATAAGTGAATCAATCAAAACCCTAACTCAAAATCATCACTCCAATCATCAAAACCATTTGAAACAAGCATCACAAGCACAATTCTAACATTAATACCCAACTTAATCATGATTAATGGAGAAAGAAAGGTTGATCAGCCATTATGCCTCAAGACAAGAGCTTGCAAGAAGGATCCTCCACTTCTCCTTGAAATTTTTTGGTTCCTCAAGCTTCCCAAGCTTCCAAACTAGTGATTAATCGGTTTAGTTTTTCTTGTCTGCACTCAAAAGGTTGGATTCAAGGTTGAAAATTGAAAACTCTCTTCACTCTTTTGCCTCTCCTTGCTCTCGGCCAAAACAGAAAAAAAATGGTGAAGAATGAACTCAAATGAAAGATAAGAAGGTAAGACATTGGCTTGGTCAAGGAACCATAGGTGGCCAACACTTGTCACCACCAAAACCAACTAAAATTTTGTTTTCTTTTCCTTGCATTTTGGGTCAAATATTTCGGCTATAAGGGCTGAGGATGAGGGAGATATTTTGCAACAATATCAAGGAAATATGGTGGTAGGGAAGTGGTAGTCAAGTGGTGTGTTCAATCGGTAGTGATCGATACCCGTCGGTTTGAGCTGATTTTTCTTAAATCGCGTATACTAGGGTTTTTAACTTATAATCACTAACTTATTATTATCACTTCTAATCATATAATATTTCCGCATCCAAAAGTCACTCTTACCTACCAAATTTGATCCTCACTCCGTACCAAATAATCACACTACGAAAAAACGTGAAAATCCTAATTCGCGCTAACTTGAAAACGCAAAGAGAAAACCCTTACTTCTATATTCATTTGCACTTATTGTGGAGTGATTGGGTAGTAAGGCTAATATAAAAGAATAATTTCCAAATAAAAGGGTATTTTTAAGAAAAATATAAAGAATTTTACGGGTCCTCACATAACTTATATAACTTGATAACGAAAACGCGAATATCCTAGATGGGTCAAGTGATAATCACTCTCAAGCCGTACGCAAGTTGCAAGCATCTACCTAATCCTCGAGCATAAATTTGGGCAACACGCCCTTTGAATTTACCTATTTTCCAGCAATTTATGGCTTCATTCTTTTCCTCAATCAATCCCAAAGTTACACACAAAATAATCTCATTTCAATAGCCGTTCAATAGGCTCAAGGTCATGCAAGTACAAAATCAAGCTAACGACATGTGCGGAAATGAAGTTTAGCAAATGACAGATTTGACGTTGTTTTGCGTAACGGACACAACCGAAACTACGCTTTTTGGATTGGGGTGCAATTTATACCGTTTCGAAGCTAAGGCAGAGAGCTACAACTTTGATGAAGATCACCTAGTCCAGTTTGTAGTGTATCTAGGTCAAAATTTTGAATTACTAAACCAGAAGCGCACAAACAGGTCAGTTAACTGCGCTATGTTTAAACAACAATAACTCAGGCTACCGAAATCCAAACGAGGTGATTCCAAGGGCGTTGGAAAGATAAGACATAGCACTACAACTTTCATGTTTTGGCTAAATGCTAATTCAGTACAAATCAGGGTGAACAGACACGGTTAGTGTTGTGTAATATCAAAATTGTCCATTGGGCTAAACCTATGAGAGTCAGGGGTATTTTTGTCTTTTCATAAGCTACGTTGCTCCGATTGAGGTGAAATTTTGTAGAAAACCATAAAAAATCATTCTCTACAACTTTCATGTTTTATGGTAAGTCTAATTCGGCCTCTAACATAATGAACTGGAACCGGGCAGAACTGAAGCTACAATTTCCAGAAATCTGGAATTTTGTTATAATTCACATTTTTACCTTAACGCTACCACTACTTTCTCCTTTACAAGATTATATACCATATATATACATCATATAACACCTAACCCACAAGAAATATAAGTGAATCAATCAAAACCCTAACTCAAAATCATCACTCCAATCATCAAAACCATTTGAAACAAGCATCACAAGCACAATTCTAACATTAATACCCAACTTAATCATGATTAATGGAGAAAGAAAGGTTGATCAGCCATTATACCTCAAGACAAGAGCTTGCAAGAAGGATCCTCCACTTCTCCTTGAAATTTTTTGGTTCCTCAAGCTTCCCAAGCTTCCAAACTAGTGATTAATCGGTTTAGTTTTTCTTGTTTGCACTCAAAAGGTTGGATTCAAGGTTGAAAATTGAAAACTCTCTTCACTCTTTTGCCTCTCCTTGCTCTCGGCCAAAACAGAAAAAAAATGGTGAAGAATGAACTCAAATGAAAGATAAGAAGGTAAGACATTGGCTTGGTCAAGGAACCATAGGTGGCCAACACTTGTCACCACCAAAACCAACTAAAATTTTGTTTTCTTTTCCTTGCATTTTGGGTCAAATATTTCGGCTATAAGGGCTGAGGATGAGGGAGATATTTTGCAACAATATCAAGGAAATATGGTGGTAGGGAAGTGGTAGTCAAGTGGTGTGTTCAATCGGTAGTGATCGATACCCGTCGGTTTGAGCTGATTTTTCTTAAATCGCGTATACTAGGGTTTTTAACTTATAATCACTAACTTATTATTATCACTTCTAATCATATAATATTTCTGCATCCAAAAGTCACTCTTACCTACCAAATTTGATCCTCACTCCGTACCAAATAATCACACTACGAAAAAACGTGAAAATCCTAATTCGCGCTAACTTGAAAACGCAAAGAGAAAACCCTTACTTCTATATTCATTTGCACTTATTGTGGAGTGATTGGGTAGTAAGGCTAATATAAAAGAATAATTTCCAAATAAAAGAATAATTTCCAAATAAAAGGGTATTTTTAAGAAAAATATAAAGAATTTTACGGGTCCTCACATAACTTATATAACTTGATAACGAAAACGCGAATATCCTAGATGGGTCAAGTGATAATCACTCTCAAGCCGTACGCAAGTTGCAAGCATCTACCTAATCCTCGAGCATAAATTTGGGCAACACGCCCTTTGAATTTACCTATTTTCCAGCAATTTATGGCTTCATTCTTTTCCTCAATCAATCCCAAAGTTACACACAAAATAATCTCATTTCAATAGCCGTTCAATAGGCTCAAGGTCATGCAAGTACAAAATCAAGCTAACGACATGTGCGGAAATGAAGTTTAGCAAAAGACAGATTTGACGTTGTTTTGCGTAACGGACACAACCGAAACTACGCTTTTTGGATTGGGGTGCAATTTATACCGTTTCGAAGCTAAGGCAGAGAGCTACAACTTTGATGAAGATCACCTAGTCCAGTTTGTAGTGTATCTAGGTCAAAATTTTGAATTACTAAACCAGAAGCGCACAAACAGGTCAGTTAACTGCGCTATGTTTAAACAACAATAACTCAGGCTACCGAAATCCAAACGAGGTGATTCCAAGGGCGTTGGAAAGATAAGACATAGCACTACAACTTTCATGTTTTGGCTAAATGCTAATTCAGTACAAATCAGGGTGAACAGACACGGTTAGTGTTGTGTAATATCAAAATTGTCCATTGGGCTAAACCTATGAGAGTCAGGGGTATTTTTGTCTTTTCATAAGCTACGTTGCTCCGATTGAGGTGAAATTTTGTAGAAAACTATAAAAAATCATTCTCTACAACTTTCATGTTTTATGGTAAGTCTAATTCGGCCTCTAACATAATGAACTGGAACCGGGCAGAACTGAAGCTACAATTTCCAGAAATCTGGAATTTTGTTATAATTCACATTTTTACCTTAACGCTACCACTACTTTCTCCTTTACAAGATTATATACCATATATATACATCATATAACACCTAACCCACAAGAAATATAAGTGAATCAATCAAAACCCTAACTCAAAATCATCACTCCAATCATCAAAACCATTTGAAACAAGCATCACAAGCACAATTCTAACATTAATACCCAACTTAATCATGATTAATGGAGAAAGAAAGGTTGATCAGCCATTATGCCTCAAGACAAGAGCTTGCAAGAAGGATCCTCCACTTCTCCTTGAAATTTTTTGGTTCCTCAAGCTTCCCAAGCTTCCAAACTAGTGATTAATCGGTTTAGTTTTTCTTGTTTGCACTCAAAAGGTTGGATTCAAGGTTGAAAATTGAAAACTCTCTTCACTCTTTTGCCTCTCCTTGCTCTCGGCCAAAACAGAAAAAAAATGGTGAAGAATGAACTCAAATGAAAGATAAGAAGGTAAGACATTGGCTTGGTCAAGGAACCATAGGTGGCCAACACTTGTCACCACCAAAACCAACTAAAATTTTGTTTTCTTTTCCTTGCATTTTGGGTCAAATTTTTCGGCTATAAGGGCTGAGGATGAGGGAGATATTTTGCAACAATATCAAGGAAATATGGTGGTAGGGAAGTGGTAGTCAAGTGGTGTGTTCAATCGGTAGTGATCGATACCCGTCGGTTTGAGCTGATTTTTCTTAAATCGCGTATACTAGGGTTTTTAACTTATAATCACTAACTTATTATTATCACTTCTAATCATATAATATTTCTGCATCCAAAAGTCACTCTTACCTACCAAATTTGATCCTCACTCCGTACCAAATAATCACACTACGAAAAAACGTGAAAATCCTAATTCGCGCTAACTTGAAAACGCAAAGAGAAAACCCTTACTTCTATATTCATTTGCACTTATTGTGGAGTGATTGGGTAGTAAGGCTAATATAAAAGAATAATTTCCAAATAAAAGAATAATTTCCAAATAAAAGGGTATTTTTAAGAAAAATATAAAGAATTTTACGGGTCCTCACATAACTTATATAACTTGATAACGAAAACGCGAATATCCTAGATGGGTCAAGTGATAATCACTCTCAAGCCGTACGCAAGTTGCAAGCATCTACCTAATCCTCGAGCATAAATTTGGGCAACACGCCCTTTGAATTTACCTATTTTCCAGCAATTTATGGCTTCATTCTTTTCCTCAATCAATCCCAAAGTTACACACAAAATAATCTCATTTCAATAGCCGTTCAATAGGCTCAAGGTCATGCAAGTACAAAATCAAGCTAACGACATGTGCAGAAATGAAGTTTAGCAAAAGACAGATTTGACGTTGTTTTGCGTAACGGACACAACCGAAACTACGCTTTTTGGATTGGGGTGCAATTTATACCGTTTCGAAGCTAAGGCAGAGAGCTACAACTTTGATGAAGATCACCTAGTCCAGTTTGTAGTGTATCTAGGTCAAAATTTTGAATTACTAAACCAGAAGCGCACAAACAGGTCAGTTAACTGCGCTATGTTTAAACAACAATAACTCAGGCTACCGAAATCCAAACGAGGTGATTCCAAGGGCGTTGGAAAGATAAGACATAGCACTACAACTTTCATGTTTTGGCTAAATGCTAATTCAGTACAAATCAGGGTGAACAGACACGGTTAGTGTTGTGTAATATCAAAATTGTCCATTGGGCTAAACCTATGAGAGTCAGGGGTATTTTTGTCTTTTCATAAGCTACGTTGCTCCGATTGAGGTGAAATTTTGTAGAAAACTATAAAAAATCATTCTCTACAACTTTCATGTTTTATGGTAAGTCTAATTCGGCCTCTAACATAATGAACTGGAACCGGGCAGAACTGAAGCTACAATTTCCAGAAATCTGGAATTTTGTTATATTCAAGCTATAATTCACATTTTTACCTTAACGCTACCACTACTTTCTCCTTTACAAGATTATATACCATATATATACATCATATAACACCTAACCCACAAGAAATATAAGTGAATCAATCAAAACCCTAACTCAAAATCATCACTCCAATCATCAAAACCATTTGAAACAAGCATCACAAGCACAATTCTAACATTAATACCCAACTTAATCATGATTAATGGAGAAAGAAAGGTTGATCAGCCATTATGCCTCAAGACAAGAGCTTGCAAGAAGGATCCTCCACTTCTCCTTGAAATTTTTTGGTTCCTCAAGCTTCCCAAGCTTCCAAACTAGTGATTAATCGGTTTAGTTTTTCTTGTCTGCACTCAAAAGGTTGGATTCAAGGTTGAAAATTGAAAACTCTCTTCACTCTTTTGCCTCTCCTTGCTCTCGGCCAAAACAGAAAAAAAATGGTGAAGAATGAACTCAAATGAAAGATAAGAAGGTAAGACATTGGCTTGGTCAAGGAACCATAGGTGGCCAACACTTGTCACCACCAAAACCAACTAAAATTTTGTTTTCTTTTCCTTGCATTTTGGGTCAAATATTTCGGCTATAAGGGCTGAGGATGAGGGAGATATTTTGCAACAATATCAAGGAAATATGGTGGTAGGGAAGTGGTAGTCAAGTGGTGTGTTCAATCGGTAGTGATCGATACCCGTCGGTTTGAGCTGATTTTTCTTAAATCGCGTATACTAGGGTTTTTAACTTATAATCACTAACTTATTATTATCACTTCTAATCATATAATATTTCCGCATCCAAAAGTCACTCTTACCTACCAAATTTGATCCTCACTCCGTACCAAATAATCACACTACGAAAAAACGTGAAAATCCTAATTCGCGCTAACTTGAAAACGCAAAGAGAAAACCCTTACTTCTATATTCATTTGCACTTATTGTGGAGTGATTGGGTAGTAAGGCTAATATAAAAGAATAATTTCCAAATAAAAGGGTATTTTTAAGAAAAATATAAAGAATTTTACGGGTGCTCACATAACTTATATAACTTGATAACGAAAACGCGAATATCCTAGATGGGTCAAGTGATAATCACTCTCAAGCCGTACGCAAGTTGCAAGCATCTACCTAATCCTCGAGCATAAATTTGGGCAACACGCCCTTTGAATTTACCTATTTTCCAGCAATTTATGGCTTCATTCTTTTCCTCAATCAATCCCAAAGTTACACACAAAATAATCTCATTTCAATAGCCGTTCAATAGGCTCAAGGTCATGCAAGTACAAAATCAAGCTAACGACATGTGCGGAAATGAAGTTTAGCAAAAGACAGATTTGACGTTGTTTTGCGTAACGGACACAACCGAAACTACGCTTTTTGGATTGGGGTGCAATTTATACCGTTTCGAAGCTAAGGCAGAGAGCTACAACTTTGATGAAGATCACCTAGTCCAGTTTGTAGTGTATCTAGGTCAAAATTTTGAATTACTAAACCAGAAGCGCACAAACAGGTCAGTTAACTGCGCTATGTTTAAACAACAATAACTCAGGCTACCGAAATCCAAACGAGGTGATTCCAAGGGCGTTGGAAAGATAAGACATAGCACTACAACTTTCATGTTTTGGCTAAATGCTAATTCAGTACAAATCAGGGTGAACAGACACGGTTAGTGTTGTGTAATATCAAAATTGTCCATTGGGCTAAACCTATGAGAGTCAGGGGTATTTTTGTCTTTTCATAAGCTACGTTGCTCCGATTGAGGTGAAATTTTGTAGAAAACTATAAAAAATCATTCTCTACAACTTTCATGTTTTATGGTAAGTCTAATTCGGCCTCTAACATAATGAACTGGAACCGGGCAGAACTGAAGCTACAATTTCCAGAAATCTGGAATTTTGTTATATTCAAGCTATAATTCACATTTTTACCTTAACGCTACCACTACTTTCTCCTTTACAAGATTATATACCATATATATACATCATATAACACCTAACCCACAAGAAATATAAGTGAATCAATCAAAACCCTAACTCAAAATCATCACTCCAATCATCAAAACCATTTGAAACAAGCATCACAAGCACAATTCTAACATTAATACCCAACTTAATCATGATTAATGGAGAAAGAAAGGTTGATCAGCCATTATGCCTCAAGACAAGAGCTTGCAAGAAGGATCCTCCACTTCTCCTTGAAATTTTTTGGTTCCTCAAGCTTCCCAAGCTTCCAAACTAGTGATTAATCGGTTTAGTTTTTCTTGTCTGCACTCAAAAGGTTGGATTCAAGGTTGAAAATTGAAAACTCTCTTCACTCTTTTGCCTCTCCTTGCTCTCGGCCAAAACAGAAAAAAAATGGTGAAGAATGAACTCAAATGAAAGATAAGAAGGTAAGACATTGGCTTGGTCAAGGAACCATAGGTGGCCAACACTTGTCACCACCAAAACCAACTAAAATTTTGTTTTCTTTTCCTTGCATTTTGGGTCAAATATTTCGGCTATAAGGGCTGAGGATGAGGGAGATATTTTGCAACAATATCAAGGAAATATGGTGGTAGGGAAGTGGTAGTCAAGTGGTGTGTTCAATCGGTAGTGATCGATACCCGTCGGTTTGAGCTGATTTTTCTTAAATCGCGTATACTAGGGTTTTTAACTTATAATCACTAACTTATTATTATCACTTCTAATCATATAATATTTCCGCATCCAAAAGTCACTCTTACCTACCAAATTTGATCCTCACTCCGTACCAAATAATCACACTACGAAAAAACGTGAAAATCCTAATTCGCGCTAACTTGAAAACGCAAAGAGAAAACCCTTACTTCTATATTCATTTGCACTTATTGTGGAGTGATTGGGTAGTAAGGCTAATATAAAAGAATAATTTCCAAATAAAAGGGTATTTTTAAGAAAAATATAAAGAATTTTACGGGTCCTCACATAACTTATATAACTTGATAACGAAAACGCGAATATCCTAGATGGGTCAAGTGATAATCACTCTCAAGCCGTACGCAAGTTGCAAGCATCTACCTAATCCTCGAGCATAAATTTGGGCAACACGCCCTTTGAATTTACCTATTTTCCAGCAATTTATGGCTTCATTCTTTTCCTCAATCAATCCCAAAGTTACACACAAAATAATCTCATTTCAATAGCCGTTCAATAGGCTCAAGGTCATGCAAGTACAAAATCAAGCTAACGACATGTGCGGAAATGAAGTTTAGCAAATGACAGATTTGACGTTGTTTTGCGTAACGGACACAACCGAAACTACGCTTTTTGGATTGGGGTGCAATTTATACCGTTTCGAAGCTAAGGCAGAGAGCTACAACTTTGATGAAGATCACCTAGTCCAGTTTGTAGTGTATCTAGGTCAAAATTTTGAATTACTAAACCAGAAGCGCACAAACAGGTCAGTTAACTGCGCTATGTTTAAACAACAATAACTCAGGCTACCGAAATCCAAACGAGGTGATTCCAAGGGCGTTGGAAAGATAAGACATAGCACTACAACTTTCATGTTTTGGCTAAATGCTAATTCAGTACAAATCAGGGTGAACAGACACGGTTAGTGTTGTGTAATATCAAAATTGTCCATTGGGCTAAACCTATGAGAGTCAGGGGTATTTTTGTCTTTTCATAAGTTACGTTGCTCCGATTGAGGTGAAATTTTGTAGAAAACTATAAAAAATCATTCTCTACAACTTTCATGTTTTATGGTAAGTCTAATTCGGCCTCTAACATAATGAACTGGAACCGGGCAGAACTGAAGCTACAATTTCCAGAAATCTGGAATTTTGTTATATTCAAGCTATAATTCACATTTTTACCTTAACGCTACCACTACTTTCTCCTTTACAAGATTATATACCATATATATACATCATATAACACCTAACCCACAAGAAATATAAGTGAATCAATCAAAACCCTAACTCAAAATCATCACTCCAATCATCAAAACCATTTGAAACAAGCATCACAAGCACAATTCTAACATTAATACCCAACTTAATCATGATTAATGGAGAAAGAAAGGTTGATCAGCCATTATGCCTCAAGACAAGAGCTTGCAAGAAGGATCCTCCACTTCTCCTTGAAATTTTTTGGTTCCTCAAGCTTCCCAAGCTTCCAAACTAGTGATTAATCGGTTTAGTTTTTCTTGTTTGCACTCAAAAGGTTGGATTCAAGGTTGAAAATTGAAAACTCTCTTCACTCTTTTGCCTCTCCTTGCTCTCGGCCAAAACAGAAAAAAAATGGTGAAGAATGAACTCAAATGAAAGATAAGAAGGTAAGACATTGGCTTGGTCAAGGAACCATAGGTGGCCAACACTTGTCACCACCAAAACCAACTAAAATTTTGTTTTCTTTTCCTTGCATTTTGGGTCAAATATTTCGGCTATAAGGGCTGAGGATGAGGGAGATATTTTGCAACAATATCAAGGAAATATGGTGGTAGGGAAGTGGTAGTCAAGTGGTGTGTTCAATCGGTAGTGATCGATACCCGTCGGTTTGAGCTGATTTTTCTTAAATCGCGTATACTAGGGTTTTTAACTTATAATCACTAACTTATTATTATCACTTCTAATCATATAATATTTCCGCATCCAAAAGTCACTCTTACCTACCAAATTTGATCCTCACTCCGTACCAAATAATCACACTACGAAAAAACGTGAAAATCCTAATTCGCGCTAACTTGAAAACGCAAAGAGAAAACCCTTACTTCTATATTCATTTGCACTTATTGTGGAGTGATTGGGTAGTAAGGCTAATATAAAAGAATAATTTCCAAATAAAAGGGTATTTTTAAGAAAAATATAAAGAATTTTACGGGTCCTCACATAACTTATATAACTTGATAACGAAAACGCGAATATCCTAGATGGGTCAAGTGATAATCACTCTCAAGCCGTACGCAAGTTGCAAGCATCTACCTAATCCTCGAGCATAAATTTGGGCAACACGCCCTTTGAATTTACCTATTTTCCAGCAATTTATGGCTTCATTCTTTTCCTCAATCAATCCCAAAGTTACACACAAAATAATCTCATTTCAATAGCCGTTCAATAGGCTCAAGGTCATGCAAGTACAAAATCAAGCTAACGACATGTGCGGAAATGAAGTTTAGCAAAAGACAGATTTGACGTTGTTTTGCGTAACGGACACAACCGAAACTACGCTTTTTGGATTGGGGTGCAATTTATACCGTTTCGAAGCTAAGGCAGAGAGCTACAACTTTGATGAAGATCACCTAGTCCAGTTTGTAGTGTATCTAGGTCAAAATTTTGAATTACTAAACCAGAAGCGCACAAACAGGTCAGTTAACTGCGCTATGTTTAAACAACAATAACTCAGGCTACCGAAATCCAAACGAGGTGATTCCAAGGGCGTTGGAAAGATAAGACATAGCACTACAACTTTCATGTTTTGGCTAAATGCTAATTCAGTACAAATCAGGGTGAACAGACACGGTTAGTGTTGTGTAATATCAAAATTGTCCATTGGGCTAAACCTATGAGAGTCAGGGGTATTTTTGTCTTTTCATAAGCTACGTTGCTCCGATTGAGGTGAAATTTTGTAGAAAACTATAAAAAATCATTCTCTACAACTTTCATGTTTTATGGTAAGTCTAATTCGGCCTCTAACATAATGAACTGGAACCGGGCAGAACTGAAGCTACAATTTCCAGAAATCTGGAATTTTGTTATATTCAAGCTATAATTCACATTTTTACCTTAACGCTACCACTACTTTCTCCTTTACAAGATTATATACCATATATATACATCATATAACACCTAACCCACAAGAAATATAAGTGAATCAATCAAAACCCTAACTCAAAATCATCACTCCAATCATCAAAACCATTTGAAACAAGCATCACAAGCACAATTCTAACATTAATACCCAACTTAATCATGATTAATGGAGAAAGAAAGGTTGATCAGCCATTATGCCTCAAGACAAGAGCTTGCAAGAAGGATCCTCCACTTCTCCTTGAAATTTTTTGGTTCCTCAAGCTTCCCAAGCTTCCAAACTAGTGATTAATCGGTTTAGTTTTTCTTGTCTGCACTCAAAAGGTTGGATTCAAGGTTGAAAATTGAAAACTCTCTTCACTCTTTTGCCTCTCCTTGCTCTCGGCCAAAACAGAAAAAAAATGGTGAAGAATGAACTCAAATGAAAGATAAGAAGGTAAGACATTGGCTTGGTCAAGGAACCATAGGTGGCCAACACTTGTCACCACCAAAACCAACTAAAATTTTGTTTTCTTTTCCTTGCATTTTGGGTCAAATATTTCGGCTATAAGGGCTGAGGATGAGGGAGATATTTTGCAACAATATCAAGGAAATATGGTGGTAGGGAAGTGGTAGTCAAGTGGTGTGTTCAATCGGTAGTGATCGATACCCGTCGGTTTGAGCTGATTTTTCTTAAATCGCGTATACTAGGGTTTTTAACTTATAATCACTAACTTATTATTATCACTTCTAATCATATAATATTTCCGCATCCAAAAGTCACTCTTACCTACCAAATTTGATCCTCACTCCGTACCAAATAATCACACTACGAAAAAACGTGAAAATCCTAATTCGCGCTAACTTGAAAACGCAAAGAGAAAACCCTTACTTCTATATTCATTTGCACTTATTGTGGAGTGATTGGGTAGTAAGGCTAATATAAAAGAATAATTTCCAAATAAAAGGGTATTTTTAAGAAAAATATAAAGAATTTTACGGGTCCTCACATAACTTATATAACTTGATAACGAAAACGCGAATATCCTAGATGGGTCAAGTGATAATCACTCTCAAGCCGTACGCAAGTTGCAAGCATCTACCTAATCCTCGAGCATAAATTTGGGCAACACGCCCTTTGAATTTACCTATTTTCCAGCAATTTATGGCTTCATTCTTTTCCTCAATCAATCCCAAAGTTACACACAAAATAATCTCATTTCAATAGCCGTTCAATAGGCTCAAGGTCATGCAAGTACAAAATCAAGCTAACGACATGTGCGGAAATGAAGTTTAGCAAAAGACAGATTTGACGTTGTTTTGCGTAACGGACACAACCGAAACTACGCTTTTTGGATTGGGGTGCAATTTATACCGTTTCGAAGCTAAGGCAGAGAGCTACAACTTTGATGAAGATCACCTAGTCCAGTTTGTAGTGTATCTAGGTCAAAATTTTGAATTACTAAACCAGAAGCGCACAAACAGGTCAGTTAACTGCGCTATGTTTAAACAACAATAACTCAGGCTACCGAAATCCAAACGAGGTGATTCCAAGGGCGTTGGAAAGATAAGACATAGCACTACAACTTTCATGTTTTGGCTAAATGCTAATTCAGTACAAATCAGGGTGAACAGACACGGTTAGTGTTGTGTAATATCAAAATTGTCCATTGGGCTAAACCTATGAGAGTCAGGGGTATTTTTGTCTTTTCATAAGCTACGTTGCTCCGATTGAGGTGAAATTTTGTAGAAAACTATAAAAAATCATTCTCTACAACTTTCATGTTTTATGGTAAGTCTAATTCGGCCTCTAACATAATGAACTGGAACCGGGCAGAACTGAAGCTACAATTTCCAGAAATCTGGAATTTTGTTATATTCAAGCTATAATTCACATTTTTACCTTAACGCTACCACTACTTTCTCCTTTACAAGATTATATACCATATATATACATCATATAACACCTAACCCACAAGAAATATAAGTGAATCAATCAAAACCCTAACTCAAAATCATCACTCCAATCATCAAAACCATTTGAAACAAGCATCACAAGCACAATTCTAACATTAATACCCAACTTAATCATGATTAATGGAGAAAGAAAGGTTGATCAGCCATTATGCCTCAAGACAAGAGCTTGCAAGAAGGATCCTCCACTTCTCCTTGAAATTTTTTGGTTCCTCAAGCTTCCCAAGCTTCCAAACTAGTGATTAATCGGTTTAGTTTTTCTTGTTTGCACTCAAAAGGTTGGATTCAAGGTTGAAAATTGAAAACTCTCTTCACTCTTTTGCCTCTCCTTGCTCTCGGCCAAAACAGAAAAAAAATGGTGAAGAATGAACTCAAATGAAAGATAAGAAGGTAAGACATTGGCTTGGTCAAGGAACCATAGGTGGCCAACACTTGTCACCACCAAAACCAACTAAAATTTTGTTTTCTTTTCCTTGCATTTTGGGTCAAATATTTCGGCTATAAGGGCTGAGGATGAGGGAGATATTTTGCAACAATATCAAGGAAATATGGTGGTAGGGAAGTGGTAGTCAAGTGGTGTGTTCAATCGGTAGTGATCGATACCCGTCGGTTTGAGCTGATTTTTCTTAAATCGCGTATACTAGGGTTTTTAACTTATAATCACTAACTTATTATTATCACTTCTAATCATATAATATTTCCGCATCCAAAAGTCACTCTTACCTACCAAATTTGATCCTCACTCCGTACCAAATAATCACACTACGAAAAAACGTGAAAATCCTAATTCGCGCTAACTTGAAAACGCAAAGAGAAAACCCTTACTTCTATATTCATTTGCACTTATTGTGGAGTGATTGGGTAGTAAGGCTAATATAAAAGAATAATTTCCAAATAAAAGGGTATTTTTAAGAAAAATATAAAGAATTTTACGGGTGCTCACATAACTTATATAACTTGATAACGAAAACGCGAATATCCTAGATGGGTCAAGTGATAATCACTCTCAAGCCGTACGCAAGTTGCAAGCATCTACCTAATCCTCGAGCATAAATTTGGGCAACACGCCCTTTGAATTTACCTATTTTCCAGCAATTTATGGCTTCATTCTTTTCCTCAATCAATCCCAAAGTTACACACAAAATAATCTCATTTCAATAGCCGTTCAATAGGCTCAAGGTCATGCAAGTACAAAATCAAGCTAACGACATGTGCGGAAATGAAGTTTAGCAAAAGACAGATTTGACGTTGTTTTGCGTAACGGACACAACCGAAACTACGCTTTTTGGATTGGGGTGCAATTTATACCGTTTCGAAGCTAAGGCAGAGAGCTACAACTTTGATGAAGATCACCTAGTCCAGTTTGTAGTGTATCTAGGTCAAAATTTTGAATTACTAAACCAGAAGCGCACAAACAGGTCAGTTAACTGCGCTATGTTTAAACAACAATAACTCAGGCTACCGAAATCCAAACGAGGTGATTCCAAGGGCGTTGGAAAGATAAGACATAGCACTACAACTTTCATGTTTTGGCTAAATGCTAATTCAGTACAAATCAGGGTGAACAGACACGGTTAGTGTTGTGTAATATCAAAATTGTCCATTGGGCTAAACCTATGAGAGTCAGGGGTATTTTTGTCTTTTCATAAGCTACGTTGCTCCGATTGAGGTGAAATTTTGTAGAAAACTATAAAAAATCATTCTCTACAACTTTCATGTTTTATGGTAAGTCTAATTCGGCCTCTAACATAATGAACTGGAACCGGGCAGAACTGAAGCTACAATTTCCAGAAATCTGGAATTTTGTTATATTCAAGCTATAATTCACATTTTTACCTTAACGCTACCACTACTTTCTCCTTTACAAGATTATATACCATATATATACATCATATAACACCTAACCCACAAGAAATATAAGTGAATCAATCAAAACCCTAACTCAAAATCATCACTCCAATCATCAAAACCATTTGAAACAAGCATCACAAGCACAATTCTAACATTAATACCCAACTTAATCATGATTAATGGAGAAAGAAAGGTTGATCAGCCATTATGCCTCAAGACAAGAGCTTGCAAGAAGGATCCTCCACTTCTCCTTGAAATTTTTTGGTTCCTCAAGCTTCCCAAGCTTCCAAACTAGTGATTAATCGGTTTAGTTTTTCTTGTCTGCACTCAAAAGGTTGGATTCAAGGTTGAAAATTGAAAACTCTCTTCACTCTTTTGCCTCTCCTTGCTCTCGGCCAAAACAGAAAAAAAATGGTGAAGAATGAACTCAAATGAAAGATAAGAAGGTAAGACATTGGCTTGGTCAAGGAACCATAGGTGGCCAACACTTGTCACCACCAAAACCAACTAAAATTTTGTTTTCTTTTCCTTGCATTTTGGGTCAAATATTTCGGCTATAAGGGCTGAGGATGAGGGAGATATTTTGCAACAATATCAAGGAAATATGGTGGTAGGGAAGTGGTAGTCAAGTGGTGTGTTCAATCGGTAGTGATCGATACCCGTCGGTTTGAGCTGATTTTTCTTAAATCGCGTATACTAGGGTTTTTAACTTATAATCACTAACTTATTATTATCACTTCTAATCATATAATATTTCCGCATCCAAAAGTCACTCTTACCTACCAAATTTGATCCTCACTCCGTACCAAATAATCACACTACGAAAAAACGTGAAAATCCTAATTCGCGCTAACTTGAAAACGCAAAGAGAAAACCCTTACTTCTATATTCATTTGCACTTATTGTGGAGTGATTGGGTAGTAAGGCTAATATAAAAGAATAATTTCCAAATAAAAGGGTATTTTTAAGAAAAATATAAAGAATTTTACGGGTGCTCACATAACTTATATAACTTGATAACGAAAACGCGAATATCCTAGATGGGTCAAGTGATAATCACTCTCAAGCCGTACGCAAGTTGCAAGCATCTACCTAATCCTCGAGCATAAATTTGGGCAACACGCCCTTTGAATTTACCTATTTTCCAGCAATTTATGGCTTCATTCTTTTCCTCAATCAATCCCAAAGTTACACACAAAATAATCTCATTTCAATAGCCGTTCAATAGGCTCAAGGTCATGCAAGTACAAAATCAAGCTAACGACATGTGCGGAAATGAAGTTTAGCAAAAGACAGATTTGACGTTGTTTTGCGTAACGGACACAACCGAAACTACGCTTTTTGGATTGGGGTGCAATTTATACCGTTTCGAAGCTAAGGCAGAGAGCTACAACTTTGATGAAGATCACCTAGTCCAGTTTGTAGTGTATCTAGGTCAAAATTTTGAATTACTAAACCAGAAGCGCACAAACAGGTCAGTTAACTGCGCTATGTTTAAACAACAATAACTCAGGCTACCGAAATCCAAACGAGGTGATTCCAAGGGCGTTGGAAAGATAAGACATAGCACTACAACTTTCATGTTTTGGCTAAATGCTAATTCAGTACAAATCAGGGTGAACAGACACGGTTAGTGTTGTGTAATATCAAAATTGTCCATTGGGCTAAACCTATGAGAGTCAGGGGTATTTTTGTCTTTTCATAAGCTACGTTGCTCCGATTGAGGTGAAATTTTGTAGAAAACTATAAAAAATCATTCTCTACAACTTTCATGTTTTATGGTAAGTCTAATTCGGCCTCTAACATAATGAACTGGAACCGGGCAGAACTGAAGCTACAATTTCCAGAAATCTGGAATTTTGTTATATTCAAGCTATAATTCACATTTTTACCTTAACGCTACCACTACTTTCTCCTTTACAAGATTATATACCATATATATACATCATATAACACCTAACCCACAAGAAATATAAGTGAATCAATCAAAACCCTAACTCAAAATCATCACTCCAATCATCAAAACCATTTGAAACAAGCATCACAAGCACAATTCTAACATTAATACCCAACTTAATCATGATTAATGGAGAAAGAAAGGTTGATCAGCCATTATGCCTCAAGACAAGAGCTTGCAAGAAGGATCCTCCACTTCTCCTTGAAATTTTTTGGTTCCTCAAGCTTCCCAAGCTTCCAAACTAGTGATTAATCGGTTTAGTTTTTCTTGTCTGCACTCAAAAGGTTGGATTCAAGGTTGAAAATTGAAAACTCTCTTCACTCTTTTGCCTCTCCTTGCTCTCGGCCAAAACAGAAAAAAAATGGTGAAGAATGAACTCAAATGAAAGATAAGAAGGTAAGACATTGGCTTGGTCAAGGAACCATAGGTGGCCAACACTTGTCACCACCAAAACCAACTAAAATTTTGTTTTCTTTTCCTTGCATTTTGGGTCAAATATTTCGGCTATAAGGGCTGAGGATGAGGGAGATATTTTGCAACAATATCAAGGAAATATGGTGGTAGGGAAGTGGTAGTCAAGTGGTGTGTTCAATCGGTAGTGATCGATACCCGTCGGTTTGAGCTGATTTTTCTTAAATCGCGTATACTAGGGTTTTTAACTTATAATCACTAACTTATTATTATCACTTCTAATCATATAATATTTCCGCATCCAAAAGTCACTCTTACCTACCAAATTTGATCCTCACTCCGTACCAAATAATCACACTACGAAAAAACGTGAAAATCCTAATTCGCGCTAACTTGAAAACGCAAAGAGAAAACCCTTACTTCTATATTCATTTGCACTTATTGTGGAGTGATTGGGTAGTAAGGCTAATATAAAAGAATAATTTCCAAATAAAAGGGTATTTTTAAGAAAAATATAAAGAATTTTACGGGTGCTCACATAACTTATATAACTTGATAACGAAAACGCGAATATCCTAGATGGGTCAAGTGATAATCACTCTCAAGCCGTACGCAAGTTGCAAGCATCTACCTAATCCTCGAGCATAAATTTGGGCAACACGCCCTTTGAATTTACCTATTTTCCAGCAATTTATGGCTTCATTCTTTTCCTCAATCAATCCCAAAGTTACACACAAAATAATCTCATTTCAATAGCCGTTCAATAGGCTCAAGGTCATGCAAGTACAAAATCAAGCTAACGACATGTGCGGAAATGAAGTTTAGCAAAAGACAGATTTGACGTTGTTTTGCGTAACGGACACAACCGAAACTACGCTTTTTGGATTGGGGTGCAATTTATACCGTTTCGAAGCTAAGGCAGAGAGCTACAACTTTGATGAAGATCACCTAGTCCAGTTTGTAGTGTATCTAGGTCAAAATTTTGAATTACTAAACCAGAAGCGCACAAACAGGTCAGTTAACTGCGCTATGTTTAAACAACAATAACTCAGGCTACCGAAATCCAAACGAGGTGATTCCAAGGGCGTTGGAAAGATAAGACATAGCACTACAACTTTCATGTTTTGGCTAAATGCTAATTCAGTACAAATCAGGGTGAACAGACACGGTTAGTGTTGTGTAATATCAAAATTGTCCATTGGGCTAAACCTATGAGAGTCAGGGGTATTTTTGTCTTTTCATAAGCTACGTTGCTCCGATTGAGGTGAAATTTTGTAGAAAACTATAAAAAATCATTCTCTACAACTTTCATGTTTTATGGTAAGTCTAATTCGGCCTCTAACATAATGAACTGGAACCGGGCAGAACTGAAGCTACAATTTCCAGAAATCTGGAATTTTGTTATATTCAAGCTATAATTCACATTTTTACCTTAACGCTACCACTACTTTCTCCTTTACAAGATTATATACCATATATATACATCATATAACACCTAACCCACAAGAAATATAAGTGAATCAATCAAAACCCTAACTCAAAATCATCACTCCAATCATCAAAACCATTTGAAACAAGCATCACAAGCACAATTCTAACATTAATACCCAACTTAATCATGATTAATGGAGAAAGAAAGGTTGATCAGCCATTATACCTCAAGACAAGAGCTTGCAAGAAGGATCCTCCACTTCTCCTTGAAATTTTTTGGTTCCTCAAGCTTCCCAAGCTTCCAAACTAGTGATTAATCGGTTTAGTTTTTCTTGTTTGCACTCAAAAGGTTGGATTCAAGGTTGAAAATTGAAAACTCTCTTCACTCTTTTGCCTCTCCTTGCTCTCGGCCAAAACAGAAAAAAAATGGTGAAGAATGAACTCAAATGAAAGATAAGAAGGTAAGACATTGGCTTGGTCAAGGAACCATAGGTGGCCAACACTTGTCACCACCAAAACCAACTAAAATTTTGTTTTCTTTTCCTTGCATTTTGGGTCAAATATTTCGGCTATAAGGGCTGAGGATGAGGGAGATATTTTGCAACAATATCAAGGAAATATGGTGGTAGGGAAGTGGTAGTCAAGTGGTGTGTTCAATCGGTAGTGATCGATACCCGTCGGTTTGAGCTGATTTTTCTTAAATCGCGTATACTAGGGTTTTTAACTTATAATCACTAACTTATTATTATCACTTCTAATCATATAATATTTCCGCATCCAAAAGTCACTCTTACCTACCAAATTTGATCCTCACTCCGTACCAAATAATCACACTACGAAAAAACGTGAAAATCCTAATTCGCGCTAACTTGAAAACGCAAAGAGAAAACCCTTACTTCTATATTCATTTGCACTTATTGTGGAGTGATTGGGTAGTAAGGCTAATATAAAAGAATAATTTCCAAATAAAAGGGTATTTTTAAGAAAAATATAAAGAATTTTACGGGTCCTCACATAACTTATATAACTTGATAACGAAAACGCGAATATCCTAGATGGGTCAAGTGATAATCACTCTCAAGCCGTACGCAAGTTGCAAGCATCTACCTAATCCTCGAGCATAAATTTGGGCAACACGCCCTTTGAATTTACCTATTTTCCAGCAATTTATGGCTTCATTCTTTTCCTCAATCAATCCCAAAGTTACACACAAAATAATCTCATTTCAATAGCCGTTCAATAGGCTCAAGGTCATGCAAGTACAAAATCAAGCTAACGACATGTGCGGAAATGAAGTTTAGCAAAAGACAGATTTGACGTTGTTTTGCGTAACGGACACAACCGAAACTACGCTTTTTGGATTGGGGTGCAATTTATACCGTTTCGAAGCTAAGGCAGAGAGCTACAACTTTGATGAAGATCACCTAGTCCAGTTTGTAGTGTATCTAGGTCAAAATTTTGAATTACTAAACCAGAAGCGCACAAACAGGTCAGTTAACTGCGCTATGTTTAAACAACAATAACTCAGGCTACCGAAATCCAAACGAGGTGATTCCAAGGGCGTTGGAAAGATAAGACATAGCACTACAACTTTCATGTTTTGGCTAAATGCTAATTCAGTACAAATCAGGGTGAACAGACACGGTTAGTGTTGTGTAATATCAAAATTGTCCATTGGGCTAAACCTATGAGAGTCAGGGGTATTTTTGTCTTTTCATAAGCTACGTTGCTCCGATTGAGGTGAAATTTTGTAGAAAACTATAAAAAATCATTCTCTACAACTTTCATGTTTTATGGTAAGTCTAATTCGGCCTCTAACATAATGAACTGGAACCGGGCAGAACTGAAGCTACAATTTCCAGAAATCTGGAATTTTGTTATATTCAATCTATAATTCACATTTTTACCTTAACGCTACCACTACTTTCTCCTTTACAAGATTATATACCATATATATACATCATATAACACCTAACCCACAAGAAATATAAGTGAATCAATCAAAACCCTAACTCAAAATCATCACTCCAATCATCAAAACCATTTGAAACAAGCATCACAAGCACAATTCTAACATTAATACCCAACTTAATCATGATTAATGGAGAAAGAAAGGTTGATCAGCCATTATGCCTCAAGACAAGAGCTTGCAAGAAGGATCCTCCACTTCTCCTTGAAATTTTTTGGTTCCTCAAGCTTCCCAAGCTTCCAAACTAGTGATTAATCGGTTTAGTTTTTCTTGTTTGCACTCAAAAGGTTGGATTCAAGGTTGAAAATTGAAAACTCTCTTCACTCTTTTGCCTCTCCTTGCTCTCGGCCAAAACAGAAAAAAAATGGTGAAGAATGAACTCAAATGAAAGATAAGAAGGTAAGACATTGGCTTGGTCAAGGAACCATAGGTGGCCAACACTTGTCACCACCAAAACCAACTAAAATTTTGTTTTCTTTTCCTTGCATTTTGGGTCAAATATTTCGGCTATAAGGGCTGAGGATGAGGGAGATATTTTGCAACAATATCAAGGAAATATGGTGGTAGGGAAGTGGTAGTCAAGTGGTGTGTTCAATCGGTAGTGATCGATACCCGTCGGTTTGAGCTGATTTTTCTTAAATCGCGTATACTAGGGTTTTTAACTTATAATCACTAACTTATTATTATCACTTCTAATCATATAATATTTCCGCATCCAAAAGTCACTCTTACCTACCAAATTTGATCCTCACTCCGTACCAAATAATCACACTACGAAAAAACGTGAAAATCCTAATTCGCGCTAACTTGAAAACGCAAAGAGAAAACCCTTACTTCTATATTCATTTGCACTTATTGTGGAGTGATTGGGTAGTAAGGCTAATATAAAAGAATAATTTCCAAATAAAAGGGTATTTTTAAGAAAAATATAAAGAATTTTACGGGTCCTCACATAACTTATATAACTTGATAACGAAAACGCGAATATCCTAGATGGGTCAAGTGATAATCACTCTCAAGCCGTACGCAAGTTGCAAGCATCTACCTAATCCTCGAGCATAAATTTGGGCAACACGCCCTTTGAATTTACCTATTTTCCAGCAATTTATGGCTTCATTCTTTTCCTCAATCAATCCCAAAGTTACACACAAAATAATCTCATTTCAATAGCCGTTCAATAGGCTCAAGGTCATGCAAGTACAAAATCAAGCTAACGACATGTGCGGAAATGAAGTTTAGCAAAAGACAGATTTGACGTTGTTTTGCGTAACGGACACAACCGAAACTACGCTTTTTGGATTGGGGTGCAATTTATACCGTTTCGAAGCTAAGGCAGAGAGCTACAACTTTGATGAAGATCACCTAGTCCAGTTTGTAGTGTATCTAGGTCAAAATTTTGAATTACTAAACCAGAAGCGCACAAACAGGTCAGTTAACTGCGCTATGTTTAAACAACAATAACTCAGGCTACCGAAATCCAAACGAGGTGATTCCAAGGGCGTTGGAAAGATAAGACATAGCACTACAACTTTCATGTTTTGGCTAAATGCTAATTCAGTACAAATCAGGGTGAACAGACACGGTTAGTGTTGTGTAATATCAAAATTGTCCATTGGGCTAAACCTATGAGAGTCAGGGGTATTTTTGTCTTTTCATAAGCTACGTTGCTCCGATTGAGGTGAAATTTTGTAGAAAACTATAAAAAATCATTCTCTACAACTTTCATGTTTTATGGTAAGTCTAATTCGGCCTCTAACATAATGAACTGGAACCGGGCAGAACTGAAGCTACAATTTCCAGAAATCTGGAATTTTGTTATATTCAAGCTATAATTCACATTTTTACCTTAACGCTACCACTACTTTCTCCTTTACAAGATTATATACCATATATATACATCATATAACACCTAACCCACAAGAAATATAAGTGAATCAATCAAAACCCTAACTCAAAATCATCACTCCAATCATCAAAACCATTTGAAACAAGCATCACAAGCACAATTCTAACATTAATACCCAACTTAATCATGATTAATGGAGAAAGAAAGGTTGATCAGCCATTATACCTCAAGACAAGAGCTTGCAAGAAGGATCCTCCACTTCTCCTTGAAATTTTTTGGTTCCTCAAGCTTCCCAAGCTTCCAAACTAGTGATTAATCGGTTTAGTTTTTCTTGTTTGCACTCAAAAGGTTGGATTCAAGGTTGAAAATTGAAAACTCTCTTCACTCTTTTGCCTCTCCTTGCTCTCGGCCAAAACAGAAAAAAAATGGTGAAGAATGAACTCAAATGAAAGATAAGAAGGTAAGACATTGGCTTGGTCAAGGAACCATAGGTGGCCAACACTTGTCACCACCAAAACCAACTAAAATTTTGTTTTCTTTTCCTTGCATTTTGGGTCAAATATTTCGGCTATAAGGGCTGAGGATGAGGGAGATATTTTGCAACAATATCAAGGAAATATGGTGGTAGGGAAGTGGTAGTCAAGTGGTGTGTTCAATCGGTAGTGATCGATACCCGTCGGTTTGAGCTGATTTTTCTTAAATCGCGTATACTAGGGTTTTTAACTTATAATCACTAACTTATTATTATCACTTCTAATCATATAATATTTCCGCATCCAAAAGTCACTCTTACCTACCAAATTTGATCCTCACTCCGTACCAAATAATCACACTACGAAAAAACGTGAAAATCCTAATTCGCGCTAACTTGAAAACGCAAAGAGAAAACCCTTACTTCTATATTCATTTGCACTTATTGTGGAGTGATTGGGTAGTAAGGCTAATATAAAAGAATAATTTCCAAATAAAAGGGTATTTTTAAGAAAAATATAAAGAATTTTACGGGTCCTCACATAACTTATATAACTTGATAACGAAAACGCGAATATCCTAGATGGGTCAAGTGATAATCACTCTCAAGCCGTACGCAAGTTGCAAGCATCTACCTAATCCTCGAGCATAAATTTGGGCAACACGCCCTTTGAATTTACCTATTTTCCAGCAATTTATGGCTTCATTCTTTTCCTCAATCAATCCCAAAGTTACACACAAAATAATCTCATTTCAATAGCCGTTCAATAGGCTCAAGGTCATGCAAGTACAAAATCAAGCTAACGACATGTGCGGAAATGAAGTTTAGCAAAAGACAGATTTGACGTTGTTTTGCGTAACGGACACAACCGAAACTACGCTTTTTGGATTGGGGTGCAATTTATACCGTTTCGAAGCTAAGGCAGAGAGCTACAACTTTGATGAAGATCACCTAGTCCAGTTTGTAGTGTATCTAGGTCAAAATTTTGAATTACTAAACCAGAAGCGCACAAACAGGTCAGTTAACTGCGCTATGTTTAAACAACAATAACTCAGGCTACCGAAATCCAAACGAGGTGATTCCAAGGGCGTTGGAAAGATAAGACATAGCACTACAACTTTCATGTTTTGGCTAAATGCTAATTCAGTACAAATCAGGGTGAACAGACACGGTTAGTGTTGTGTAATATCAAAATTGTCCATTGGGCTAAACCTATGAGAGTCAGGGGTATTTTTGTCTTTTCATAAGCTACGTTGCTCCGATTGAGGTGAAATTTTGTAGAAAACTATAAAAAATCATTCTATACAACTTTCATGTTTTATGGTAAGTCTAATTCGGCCTCTAACATAATGAACTGGAACCGGGCAGAACTGAAGCTACAATTTCCAGAAATCTGGAATTTTGTTATATTCAATCTATAATTCACATTTTTACCTTAACGCTACCACTACTTTCTCCTTTACAAGATTATATACCATATATATACATCATATAACACCTAACCCACAAGAAATATAAGTGAATCAATCAAAACCCTAACTCAAAATCATCACTCCAATCATCAAAACCATTTGAAACAAGCATCACAAGCACAATTCTAACATTAATACCCAACTTAATCATGATTAATGGAGAAAGAAAGGTTGATCAGCCATTATGCCTCAAGACAAGAGCTTGCAAGAAGGATCCTCCACTTCTCCTTGAAATTTTTTGGTTCCTCAAGCTTCCCAAGCTTCCAAACTAGTGATTAATCGGTTTAGTTTTTCTTGTCTGCACTCAAAAGGTTGGATTCAAGGTTGAAAATTGAAAACTCTCTTCACTCTTTTGCCTCTCCTTGCTCTCGGCCAAAACAGAAAAAAAATGGTGAAGAATGAACTCAAATGAAAGATAAGAAGGTAAGACATTGGCTTGGTCAAGGAACCATAGGTGGCCAACACTTGTCACCACCAAAACCAACTAAAATTTTGTTTTCTTTTCCTTGCATTTTGGGTCAAATATTTCGGCTATAAGGGCTGAGGATGAGGGAGATATTTTGCAACAATATCAAGGAAATATGGTGGTAGGGAAGTGGTAGTCAAGTGGTGTGTTCAATCGGTAGTGATCGATACCCGTCGGTTTGAGCTGATTTTTCTTAAATCGCGTATACTAGGGTTTTTAACTTATAATCACTAACTTATTATTATCACTTCTAATCATATAATATTTCCGCATCCAAAAGTCACTCTTACCTACCAAATTTGATCCTCACTCCGTACCAAATAATCACACTACGAAAAAACGTGAAAATCCTAATTCGCGCTAACTTGAAAACGCAAAGAGAAAACCCTTACTTCTATATTCATTTGCACTTATTGTGGAGTGATTGGGTAGTAAGGCTAATATAAAAGAATAATTTCCAAATAAAAGGGTATTTTTAAGAAAAATATAAAGAATTTTACGGGTTCTCACATAACTTATATAACTTGATAACGAAAACGCGAATATCCTAGATGGGTCAAGTGATAATCACTCTCAAGCCGTACGCAAGTTGCAAGCATCTACCTAATCCTCGAGCATAAATTTGGGCAACACGCCCTTTGAATTTACCTATTTTCCAGCAATTTATGGCTTCATTCTTTTCCTCAATCAATCCCAAAGTTACACACAAAATAATCTCATTTCAATAGCCGTTCAATAGGCTCAAGGTCATGCAAGTACAAAATCAAGCTAACGACATGTGCGGAAATGAAGTTTAGCAAAAGACAGATTTGACGTTGTTTTGCGTAACGGACACAACCGAAACTACGCTTTTTGGATTGGGGTGCAATTTATACCGTTTCGAAGCTAAGGCAGAGAGCTACAACTTTGATGAAGATCACCTAGTCCAGTTTGTAGTGTATCTAGGTCAAAATTTTGAATTACTAAACCAGAAGCGCACAAACAGGTCAGTTAACTGCGCTATGTTTAAACAACAATAACTCAGGCTACCGAAATCCAAACGAGGTGATTCCAAGGGCGTTGGAAAGATAAGACATAGCACTACAACTTTCATGTTTTGGCTAAATGCTAATTCAGTACAAATCAGGGTGAACAGACACGGTTAGTGTTGTGTAATATCAAAATTGTCCATTGGGCTAAACCTATGAGAGTCAGGGGTATTTTTGTCTTTTCATAAGCTACGTTGCTCCGATTGAGGTGAAATTTTGTAGAAAACTATAAAAAATCATTCTCTACAACTTTCATGTTTTATGGTAAGTCTAATTCGGCCTCTAACATAATGAACTGGAACCGGGCAGAACTGAAGCTACAATTTCCAGAAATCTGGAATTTTGTTATATTCAAGCTATAATTCACATTTTTACCTTAACGCTACCACTACTTTCTCCTTTACAAGATTATATACCATATATATACATCATATAACACCTAACCCACAAGAAATATAAGTGAATCAATCAAAACCCTAACTCAAAATCATCACTCCAATCATCAAAACCATTTGAAACAAGCATCACAAGCACAATTCTAACATTAATACCCAACTTAATCATGATTAATGGAGAAAGAAAGGTTGATCAGCCATTATACCTCAAGACAAGAGCTTGCAAGAAGGATCCTCCACTTCTCCTTGAAATTTTTTGGTTCCTCAAGCTTCCCAAGCTTCCAAACTAGTGATTAATCGGTTTAGTTTTTCTTGTTTGCACTCAAAAGGTTGGATTCAAGGTTGAAAATTGAAAACTCTCTTCACTCTTTTGCCTCTCCTTGCTCTCGGCCAAAACAGAAAAAAAATGGTGAAGAATGAACTCAAATGAAAGATAAGAAGGTAAGACATTGGCTTGGTCAAGGAACCATAGGTGGCCAACACTTGTCACCACCAAAACCAACTAAAATTTTGTTTTCTTTTCCTTGCATTTTGGGTCAAATATTTCGGCTATAAGGGCTGAGGATGAGGGAGATATTTTGCAACAATATCAAGGAAATATGGTGGTAGGGAAGTGGTAGTCAAGTGGTGTGTTCAATCGGTAGTGATCGATACCCGTCGGTTTGAGCTGATTTTTCTTAAATCGCGTATACTAGGGTTTTTAACTTATAATCACTAACTTATTATTATCACTTCTAATCATATAATATTTCCGCATCCAAAAGTCACTCTTACCTACCAAATTTGATCCTCACTCCGTACCAAATAATCACACTACGAAAAAACGTGAAAATCCTAATTCGCGCTAACTTGAAAACGGAAAGAGAAAACCCTTACTTCTATATTCATTTGCACTTATTGTGGAGTGATTGGGTAGTAAGGCTAATATAAAAGAATAATTTCCAAATAAAAGGGTATTTTTAAGAAAAATATAAAGAATTTTACGGGTCCTCACATAACTTATATAACTTGATAACGAAAACGCGAATATCCTAGATGGGTCAAGTGATAATCACTCTCAAGCCGTACGCAAGTTGCAAGCATCTACCTAATCCTCGAGCATAAATTTGGGCAACACGCCCTTTGAATTTACCTATTTTCCAGCAATTTATGGCTTCATTCTTTTCCTCAATCAATCCCAAAGTTACACACAAAATAATCTCATTTCAATAGCCGTTCAATAGGCTCAAGGTCATGCAAGTACAAAATCAAGCTAACGACATGTGCGGAAATGAAGTTTAGCAAAAGACAGATTTGACGTTGTTTTGCGTAACGGACACAACCGAAACTACGCTTTTTGGATTGGGGTGCAATTTATACCGTTTCGAAGCTAAGGCAGAGAGCTACAACTTTGATGAAGATCACCTAGTCCAGTTTGTAGTGTATCTAGGTCAAAATTTTGAATTACTAAACCAGAAGCGCACAAACAGGTCAGTTAACTGCGCTATGTTTAAACAACAATAACTCAGGCTACCGAAATCCAAACGAGGTGATTCCAAGGGCGTTGGAAAGATAAGACATAGCACTACAACTTTCATGTTTTGGCTAAATGCTAATTCAGTACAAATCAGGGTGAACAGACACGGTTAGTGTTGTGTAATATCAAAATTGTCCATTGGGCTAAACCTATGAGAGTCAGGGGTATTTTTGTCTTTTCATAAGCTACGTTGCTCCGATTGAGGTGAAATTTTGTAGAAAACTATAAAAAATCATTCTATACAACTTTCATGTTTTATGGTAAGTCTAATTCGGCCTCTAACATAATGAACTGGAACCGGGCAGAACTGAAGCTACAATTTCCAGAAATCTGGAATTTTGTTATATTCAATCTATAATTCACATTTTTACCTTAACGCTACCACTACTTTCTCCTTTACAAGATTATATACCATATATATACATCATATAACACCTAACCCACAAGAAATATAAGTGAATCAATCAAAACCCTAACTCAAAATCATCACTCCAATCATCAAAACCATTTGAAACAAGCATCACAAGCACAATTCTAACATTAATACCCAACTTAATCATGATTAATGGAGAAAGAAAGGTTGATCAGCCATTATGCCTCAAGACAAGAGCTTGCAAGAAGGATCCTCCACTTCTCCTTGAAATTTTTTGGTTCCTCAAGCTTCCCAAGCTTCCAAACTAGTGATTAATCGGTTTAGTTTTTCTTGTCTGCACTCAAAAGGTTGGATTCAAGGTTGAAAATTGAAAACTCTCTTCACTCTTTTGCCTCTCCTTGCTCTCGGCCAAAACAGAAAAAAAATGGTGAAGAATGAACTCAAATGAAAGATAAGAAGGTAAGACATTGGCTTGGTCAAGGAACCATAGGTGGCCAACACTTGTCACCACCAAAACCAACTAAAATTTTGTTTTCTTTTCCTTGCATTTTGGGTCAAATATTTCGGCTATAAGGGCTGAGGATGAGGGAGATATTTTGCAACAATATCAAGGAAATATGGTGGTAGGGAAGTGGTAGTCAAGTGGTGTGTTCAATCGGTAGTGATCGATACCCGTCGGTTTGAGCTGATTTTTCTTAAATCGCGTATACTAGGGTTTTTAACTTATAATCACTAACTTATTATTATCACTTCTAATCATATAATATTTCCGCATCCAAAAGTCACTCTTACCTACCAAATTTGATCCTCACTCCGTACCAAATAATCACACTACGAAAAAACGTGAAAATCCTAATTCGCGCTAACTTGAAAACGCAAAGAGAAAACCCTTACTTCTATATTCATTTGCACTTATTGTGGAGTGATTGGGTAGTAAGGCTAATATAAAAGAATAATTTCCAAATAAAAGGGTATTTTTAAGAAAAATATAAAGAATTTTACGGGTTCTCACATAACTTATATAACTTGATAACGAAAACGCGAATATCCTAGATGGGTCAAGTGATAATCACTCTCAAGCCGTACGCAAGTTGCAAGCATCTACCTAATCCTCGAGCATAAATTTGGGCAACACGCCCTTTGAATTTACCTATTTTCCAGCAATTTATGGCTTCATTCTTTTCCTCAATCAATCCCAAAGTTACACACAAAATAATCTCATTTCAATAGCCGTTCAATAGGCTCAAGGTCATGCAAGTACAAAATCAAGCTAACGACATGTGCGGAAATGAAGTTTAGCAAAAGACAGATTTGACGTTGTTTTGCGTAACGGACACAACCGAAACTACGCTTTTTGGATTGGGGTGCAATTTATACCGTTTCGAAGCTAAGGCAGAGAGCTACAACTTTGATGAAGATCACCTAGTCCAGTTTGTAGTGTATCTAGGTCAAAATTTTGAATTACTAAACCAGAAGCGCACAAACAGGTCAGTTAACTGCGCTATGTTTAAACAACAATAACTCAGGCTACCGAAATCCAAACGAGGTGATTCCAAGGGCGTTGGAAAGATAAGACATAGCACTACAACTTTCATGTTTTGGCTAAATGCTAATTCAGTACAAATCAGGGTGAACAGACACGGTTAGTGTTGTGTAATATCAAAATTGTCCATTGGGCTAAACCTATGAGAGTCAGGGGTATTTTTGTCTTTTCATAAGCTACGTTGCTCCGATTGAGGTGAAATTTTGTAGAAAACTATAAAAAATCATTCTCTACAACTTTCATGTTTTATGGTAAGTCTAATTCGGCCTCTAACATAATGAACTGGAACCGGGCAGAACTGAAGCTACAATTTCCAGAAATCTGGAATTTTGTTATATTCAAGCTATAATTCACATTTTTACCTTAACGCTACCACTACTTTCTCCTTTACAAGATTATATACCATATATATACATCATATAACACCTAACCCACAAGAAATATAAGTGAATCAATCAAAACCCTAACTCAAAATCATCACTCCAATCATCAAAACCATTTGAAACAAGCATCACAAGCACAATTCTAACATTAATACCCAACTTAATCATGATTAATGGAGAAAGAAAGGTTGATCAGCCATTATACCTCAAGACAAGAGCTTGCAAGAAGGATCCTCCACTTCTCCTTGAAATTTTTTGGTTCCTCAAGCTTCCCAAGCTTCCAAACTAGTGATTAATCGGTTTAGTTTTTCTTGTTTGCACTCAAAAGGTTGGATTCAAGGTTGAAAATTGAAAACTCTCTTCACTCTTTTGCCTCTCCTTGCTCTCGGCCAAAACAGAAAAAAAATGGTGAAGAATGAACTCAAATGAAAGATAAGAAGGTAAGACATTGGCTTGGTCAAGGAACCATAGGTGGCCAACACTTGTCACCACCAAAACCAACTAAAATTTTGTTTTCTTTTCCTTGCATTTTGGGTCAAATATTTCGGCTATAAGGGCTGAGGATGAGGGAGATATTTTGCAACAATATCAAGGAAATATGGTGGTAGGGAAGTGGTAGTCAAGTGGTGTGTTCAATCGGTAGTGATCGATACCCGTCGGTTTGAGCTGATTTTTCTTAAATCGCGTATACTAGGGTTTTTAACTTATAATCACTAACTTATTATTATCACTTCTAATCATATAATATTTCCGCATCCAAAAGTCACTCTTACCTACCAAATTTGATCCTCACTCCGTACCAAATAATCACACTACGAAAAAACGTGAAAATCCTAATTCGCGCTAACTTGAAAACGGAAAGAGAAAACCCTTACTTCTATATTCATTTGCACTTATTGTGGAGTGATTGGGTAGTAAGGCTAATATAAAAGAATAATTTCCAAATAAAAGGGTATTTTTAAGAAAAATATAAAGAATTTTACGGGTCCTCACATAACTTATATAACTTGATAACGAAAACGCGAATATCCTAGATGGGTCAAGTGATAATCACTCTCAAGCCGTACGCAAGTTGCAAGCATCTACCTAATCCTCGAGCATAAATTTGGGCAACACGCCCTTTGAATTTACCTATTTTCCAGCAATTTATGGCTTCATTCTTTTCCTCAATCAATCCCAAAGTTACACACAAAATAATCTCATTTCAATAGCCGTTCAATAGGCTCAAGGTCATGCAAGTACAAAATCAAGCTAACGACATGTGCGGAAATGAAGTTTAGCAAAAGACAGATTTGACGTTGTTTTGCGTAACGGACACAACCGAAACTACGCTTTTTGGATTGGGGTGCAATTTATACCGTTTCGAAGCTAAGGCAGAGAGCTACAACTTTGATGAAGATCACCTAGTCCAGTTTGTAGTGTATCTAGGTCAAAATTTTGAATTACTAAACCAGAAGCGCACAAACAGGTCAGTTAACTGCGCTATGTTTAAACAACAATAACTCAGGCTACCGAAATCCAAACGAGGTGATTCCAAGGGCGTTGGAAAGATAAGACATAGCACTACAACTTTCATGTTTTGGCTAAATGCTAATTCAGTACAAATCAGGGTGAACAGACACGGTTAGTGTTGTGTAATATCAAAATTGTCCATTGGGCTAAACCTATGAGAGTCAGGGGTATTTTTGTCTTTTCATAAGCTACGTTGCTCCGATTGAGGTGAAATTTTGTAGAAAACTATAAAAAATCATTCTATACAACTTTCATGTTTTATGGTAAGTCTAATTCGGCCTCTAACATAATGAACTGGAACCGGGCAGAACTGAAGCTACAATTTCCAGAAATCTGGAATTTTGTTATATTCAATCTATAATTCACATTTTTACCTTAACGCTACCACTACTTTCTCCTTTACAAGATTATATACCATATATATACATCATATAACACCTAACCCACAAGAAATATAAGTGAATCAATCAAAACCCTAACTCAAAATCATCACTCCAATCATCAAAACCATTTGAAACAAGCATCACAAGCACAATTCTAACATTAATACCCAACTTAATCATGATTAATGGAGAAAGAAAGGTTGATCAGCCATTATGCCTCAAGACAAGAGCTTGCAAGAAGGATCCTCCACTTCTCCTTGAAATTTTTTGGTTCCTCAAGCTTCCCAAGCTTCCAAACTAGTGATTAATCGGTTTAGTTTTTCTTGTCTGCACTCAAAAGGTTGGATTCAAGGTTGAAAATTGAAAACTCTCTTCACTCTTTTGCCTCTCCTTGCTCTCGGCCAAAACAGAAAAAAAATGGTGAAGAATGAACTCAAATGAAAGATAAGAAGGTAAGACATTGGCTTGGTCAAGGAACCATAGGTGGCCAACACTTGTCACCACCAAAACCAACTAAAATTTTGTTTTCTTTTCCTTGCATTTTGGGTCAAATATTTCGGCTATAAGGGCTGAGGATGAGGGAGATATTTTGCAACAATATCAAGGAAATATGGTGGTAGGGAAGTGGTAGTCAAGTGGTGTGTTCAATCGGTAGTGATCGATACCCGTCGGTTTGAGCTGATTTTTCTTAAATCGCGTATACTAGGGTTTTTAACTTATAATCACTAACTTATTATTATCACTTCTAATCATATAATATTTCCGCATCCAAAAGTCACTCTTACCTACCAAATTTGATCCTCACTCCGTACCAAATAATCACACTACGAAAAAACGTGAAAATCCTAATTCGCGCTAACTTGAAAACGCAAAGAGAAAACCCTTACTTCTATATTCATTTGCACTTATTGTGGAGTGATTGGGTAGTAAGGCTAATATAAAAGAATAATTTCCAAATAAAAGGGTATTTTTAAGAAAAATATAAAGAATTTTACGGGTTCTCACATAACTTATATAACTTGATAACGAAAACGCGAATATCCTAGATGGGTCAAGTGATAATCACTCTCAAGCCGTACGCAAGTTGCAAGCATCTACCTAATCCTCGAGCATAAATTTGGGCAACACGCCCTTTGAATTTACCTATTTTCCAGCAATTTATGGCTTCATTCTTTTCCTCAATCAATCCCAAAGTTACACACAAAATAATCTCATTTCAATAGCCGTTCAATAGGCTCAAGGTCATGCAAGTACAAAATCAAGCTAACGACATGTGCGGAAATGAAGTTTAGCAAAAGACAGATTTGACGTTGTTTTGCGTAACGGACACAACCGAAACTACGCTTTTTGGATTGGGGTGCAATTTATACCGTTTCGAAGCTAAGGCAGAGAGCTACAACTTTGATGAAGATCACCTAGTCCAGTTTGTAGTGTATCTAGGTCAAAATTTTGAATTACTAAACCAGAAGCGCACAAACAGGTCAGTTAACTGCGCTATGTTTAAACAACAATAACTCAGGCTACCGAAATCCAAACGAGGTGATTCCAAGGGCGTTGGAAAGATAAGACATAGCACTACAACTTTCATGTTTTGGCTAAATGCTAATTCAGTACAAATCAGGGTGAACAGACACGGTTAGTGTTGTGTAATATCAAAATTGTCCATTGGGCTAAACCTATGAGAGTCAGGGGTATTTTTGTCTTTTCATAAGCTACGTTGCTCCGATTGAGGTGAAATTTTGTAGAAAACTATAAAAAATCATTCTCTACAACTTTCATGTTTTATGGTAAGTCTAATTCGGCCTCTAACATAATGAACTGGAACCGGGCAGAACTGAAGCTACAATTTCCAGAAATCTGGAATTTTGTTATATTCAAGCTATAATTCACATTTTTACCTTAACGCTACCACTACTTTCTCCTTTACAAGATTATATACCATATATATACATCATATAACACCTAACCCACAAGAAATATAAGTGAATCAATCAAAACCCTAACTCAAAATCATCACTCCAATCATCAAAACCATTTGAAACAAGCATCACAAGCACAATTCTAACATTAATACCCAACTTAATCATGATTAATGGAGAAAGAAAGGTTGATCAGCCATTATGCCTCAAGACAAGAGCTTGCAAGAAGGATCCTCCACTTCTCCTTGAAATTTTTTGGTTCCTCAAGCTTCCCAAGCTTCCAAACTAGTGATTAATCGGTTTAGTTTTTCTTGTTTGCACTCAAAAGGTTGGATTCAAGGTTGAAAATTGAAAACTCTCTTCACTCTTTTGCCTCTCCTTGCTCTCGGCCAAAACAGAAAAAAAATGGTGAAGAATGAACTCAAATGAAAGATAAGAAGGTAAGACATTGGCTTGGTCAAGGAACCATAGGTGGCCAACACTTGTCACCACCAAAACCAACTAAAATTTTGTTTTCTTTTCCTTGCATTTTGGGTCAAATATTTCGGCTATAAGGGCTGAGGATGAGGGAGATATTTTGCAACAATATCAAGGAAATATGGTGGTAGGGAAGTGGTAGTCAAGTGGTGTGTTCAATCGGTAGTGATCGATACCCGTCGGTTTGAGCTGATTTTTCTTAAATCGCGTATACTAGGGTTTTTAACTTATAATCACTAACTTATTATTATCACTTCTAATCATATAATATTTCCGCATCCAAAAGTCACTCTTACCTACCAAATTTGATCCTCACTCCGTACCAAATAATCACACTACGAAAAAACGTGAAAATCCTAATTCGCGCTAACTTGAAAACGGAAAGAGAAAACCCTTACTTCTATATTCATTTGCACTTATTGTGGAGTGATTGGGTAGTAAGGCTAATATAAAAGAATAATTTCCAAATAAAAGGGTATTTTTAAGAAAAATATAAAGAATTTTACGGGTCCTCACATAACTTATATAACTTGATAACGAAAACGCGAATATCCTAGATGGGTCAAGTGATAATCACTCTCAAGCCGTACGCAAGTTGCAAGCATCTACCTAATCCTCGAGCATAAATTTGGGCAACACGCCCTTTGAATTTACCTATTTTCCAGCAATTTATGGCTTCATTCTTTTCCTCAATCAATCCCAAAGTTACACACAAAATAATCTCATTTCAATAGCCGTTCAATAGGCTCAAGGTCATGCAAGTACAAAATCAAGCTAACGACATGTGCGGAAATGAAGTTTAGCAAAAGACAGATTTGACGTTGTTTTGCGTAACGGACACAACCGAAACTACGCTTTTTGGATTGGGGTGCAATTTATACCGTTTCGAAGCTAAGGCAGAGAGCTACAACTTTGATGAAGATCACCTAGTCCAGTTTGTAGTGTATCTAGGTCAAAATTTTGAATTACTAAACCAGAAGCGCACAAACAGGTCAGTTAACTGCGCTATGTTTAAACAACAATAACTCAGGCTACCGAAATCCAAACGAGGTGATTCCAAGGGCGTTGGAAAGATAAGACATAGCACTACAACTTTCATGTTTTGGCTAAATGCTAATTCAGTACAAATCAGGGTGAACAGACACGGTTAGTGTTGTGTAATATCAAAATTGTCCATTGGGCTAAACCTATGAGAGTCAGGGGTATTTTTGTCTTTTCATAAGCTACGTTGCTCCGATTGAGGTGAAATTTTGTAGAAAACTATAAAAAATCATTCTCTACAACTTTCATGTTTTATGGTAAGTCTAATTCGGCCTCTAACATAATGAACTGGAACCGGGCAGAACTGAAGCTACAATTTCCAGAAATCTGGAATTTTGTTATATTCAAGCTATAATTCACATTTTTACCTTAACGCTACCACTACTTTCTCCTTTACAAGATTATATACCATATATATACATCATATAACACCTAACCCACAAGAAATATAAGTGAATCAATCAAAACCCTAACTCAAAATCATCACTCCAATCATCAAAACCATTTGAAACAAGCATCACAAGCACAATTCTAACATTAATACCCAACTTAATCATGATTAATGGAGAAAGAAAGGTTGATCAGCCATTATGCCTCAAGACAAGAGCTTGCAAGAAGGATCCTCCACTTCTCCTTGAAATTTTTTGGTTCCTCAAGCTTCCCAAGCTTCCAAACTAGTGATTAATCGGTTTAGTTTTTCTTGTCTGCACTCAAAAGGTTGGATTCAAGGTTGAAAATTGAAAACTCTCTTCACTCTTTTGCCTCTCCTTGCTCTCGGCCAAAACAGAAAAAAAATGGTGAAGAATGAACTCAAATGAAAGATAAGAAGGTAAGACATTGGCTTGGTCAAGGAACCATAGGTGGCCAACACTTGTCACCACCAAAACCAACTAAAATTTTGTTTTCTTTTCCTTGCATTTTGGGTCAAATATTTCGGCTATAAGGGCTGAGGATGAGGGAGATATTTTGCAACAATATCAAGGAAATATGGTGGTAGGGAAGTGGTAGTCAAGTGGTGTGTTCAATCGGTAGTGATCGATACCCGTCGGTTTGAGCTGATTTTTCTTAAATCGCGTATACTAGGGTTTTTAACTTATAATCACTAACTTATTATTATCACTTCTAATCATATAATATTTCCGCATCCAAAAGTCACTCTTACCTACCAAATTTGATCCTCACTCCGTACCAAATAATCACACTACGAAAAAACGTGAAAATCCTAATTCGCGCTAACTTGAAAACGCAAAGAGAAAACCCTTACTTCTATATTCATTTGCACTTATTGTGGAGTGATTGGGTAGTAAGGCTAATATAAAAGAATAATTTCCAAATAAAAGGGTATTTTTAAGAAAAATATAAAGAATTTTACGGGTCCTCACATAACTTATATAACTTGATAACGAAAACGCGAATATCCTAGATGGGTCAAGTGATAATCACTCTCAAGCCGTACGCAAGTTGCAAGCATCTACCTAATCCTCGAGCATAAATTTGGGCAACACGCCCTTTGAATTTACCTATTTTCCAGCAATTTATGGCTTCATTCTTTTCCTCAATCAATCCCAAAGTTACACACAAAATAATCTCATTTCAATAGCCGTTCAATAGGCTCAAGGTCATGCAAGTACAAAATCAAGCTAACGACATGTGCGGAAATGAAGTTTAGCAAAAGACAGATTTGACGTTGTTTTGCGTAACGGACACAACCGAAACTACGCTTTTTGGATTGGGGTGCAATTTATACCGTTTCGAAGCTAAGGCAGAGAGCTACAACTTTGATGAAGATCACCTAGTCCAGTTTGTAGTGTATCTAGGTCAAAATTTTGAATTACTAAACCAGAAGCGCACAAACAGGTCAGTTAACTGCGCTATGTTTAAACAACAATAACTCAGGCTACCGAAATCCAAACGAGGTGATTCCAAGGGCGTTGGAAAGATAAGACATAGCACTACAACTTTCATGTTTTGGCTAAATGCTAATTCAGTACAAATCAGGGTGAACAGACACGGTTAGTGTTGTGTAATATCAAAATTGTCCATTGGGCTAAACCTATGAGAGTCAGGGGTATTTTTGTCTTTTCATAAGTTACGTTGCTCCGATTGAGGTGAAATTTTGTAGAAAACTATAAAAAATCATTCTCTACAACTTTCATGTTTTATGGTAAGTCTAATTCGGCCTCTAACATAATGAACTGGAACCGGGCAGAACTGAAGCTACAATTTCCAGAAATCTGGAATTTTGTTATATTCAAGCTATAATTCACATTTTTACCTTAACGCTACCACTACTTTCTCCTTTACAAGATTATATACCATATATATACATCATATAACACCTAACCCACAAGAAATATAAGTGAATCAATCAAAACCCTAACTCAAAATCATCACTCCAATCATCAAAACCATTTGAAACAAGCATCACAAGCACAATTCTAACATTAATACCCAACTTAATCATGATTAATGGAGAAAGAAAGGTTGATCAGCCATTATGCCTCAAGACAAGAGCTTGCAAGAAGGATCCTCCACTTCTCCTTGAAATTTTTTGGTTCCTCAAGCTTCCCAAGCTTCCAAACTAGTGATTAATCGGTTTAGTTTTTCTTGTCTGCACTCAAAAGGTTGGATTCAAGGTTGAAAATTGAAAACTCTCTTCACTCTTTTGCCTCTCCTTGCTCTCGGCCAAAACAGAAAAAAAATGGTGAAGAATGAACTCAAATGAAAGATAAGAAGGTAAGACATTGGCTTGGTCAAGGAACCATAGGTGGCCAACACTTGTCACCACCAAAACCAACTAAAATTTTGTTTTCTTTTCCTTGCATTTTGGGTCAAATATTTCGGCTATAAGGGCTGAGGATGAGGGAGATATTTTGCAACAATATCAAGGAAATATGGTGGTAGGGAAGTGGTAGTCAAGTGGTGTGTTCAATCGGTAGTGATCGATACCCGTCGGTTTGAGCTGATTTTTCTTAAATCGCGTATACTAGGGTTTTTAACTTATAATCACTAACTTATTATTATCACTTCTAATCATATAATATTTCCGCATCCAAAAGTCACTCTTACCTACCAAATTTGATCCTCACTCCGTACCAAATAATCACACTACGAAAAAACGTGAAAATCCTAATTCGCGCTAACTTGAAAACGCAAAGAGAAAACCCTTACTTCTATATTCATTTGCACTTATTGTGGAGTGATTGGGTAGTAAGGCTAATATAAAAGAATAATTTCCAAATAAAAGGGTATTTTTAAGAAAAATATAAAGAATTTTACGGGTGCTCACATAACTTATATAACTTGATAACGAAAACG
Source organism: Coffea arabica (assembly GCF_036785885.1). NCBI lineage: Eukaryota > Viridiplantae > Streptophyta > Magnoliopsida > Gentianales > Rubiaceae > Coffea > Coffea arabica. The sequence continues at coordinate 9,882,750 of NC_092324.1, read as the reverse complement.
CGAATATCCTAGATGGGTCAAGTGATAATCACTCTCAAGCCGTACGCAAGTTGCAAGCATCTACCTAATCCTCGAGCATAAATTTGGGCAACACGCCCTTTGAATTTACCTATTTTCCAGCAATTTATGGCTTCATTCTTTTCCTCAATCAATCCCAAAGTTACACACAAAATAATCTCATTTCAATAGCCGTTCAATAGGCTCAAGGTCATGCAAGTACAAAATCAAGCTAACGACATGTGCGGAAATGAAGTTTAGCAAAAGACAGATTTGACGTTGTTTTGCGTAACGGACACAACCGAAACTACGCTTTTTGGATTGGGGTGCAATTTATACCGTTTCGAAGCTAAGGCAGAGAGCTACAACTTTGATGAAGATCACCTAGTCCAGTTTGTAGTGTATCTAGGTCAAAATTTTGAATTACTAAACCAGAAGCGCACAAACAGGTCAGTTAACTGCGCTATGTTTAAACAACAATAACTCAGGCTACCGAAATCCAAACGAGGTGATTCCAAGGGCGTTGGAAAGATAAGACATAGCACTACAACTTTCATGTTTTGGCTAAATGCTAATTCAGTACAAATCAGGGTGAACAGACACGGTTAGTGTTGTGTAATATCAAAATTGTCCATTGGGCTAAACCTATGAGAGTCAGGGGTATTTTTGTCTTTTCATAAGCTACGTTGCTCCGATTGAGGTGAAATTTTGTAGAAAACTATAAAAAATCATTCTCTACAACTTTCATGTTTTATGGTAAGTCTAATTCGGCCTCTAACATAATGAACTGGAACCGGGCAGAACTGAAGCTACAATTTCCAGAAATCTGGAATTTTGTTATATTCAAGCTATAATTCACATTTTTACCTTAACGCTACCACTACTTTCTCCTTTACAAGATTATATACCATATATATACATCATATAACACCTAACCCACAAGAAATATAAGTGAATCAATCAAAACCCTAACTCAAAATCATCACTCCAATCATCAAAACCATTTGAAACAAGCATCACAAGCACAATTCTAACATTAATACCCAACTTAATCATGATTAATGGAGAAAGAAAGGTTGATCAGCCATTATGCCTCAAGACAAGAGCTTGCAAGAAGGATCCTCCACTTCTCCTTGAAATTTTTTGGTTCCTCAAGCTTCCCAAGCTTCCAAACTAGTGATTAATCGGTTTAGTTTTTCTTGTCTGCACTCAAAAGGTTGGATTCAAGGTTGAAAATTGAAAACTCTCTTCACTCTTTTGCCTCTCCTTGCTCTCGGCCAAAACAGAAAAAAAATGGTGAAGAATGAACTCAAATGAAAGATAAGAAGGTAAGACATTGGCTTGGTCAAGGAACCATAGGTGGCCAACACTTGTCACCACCAAAACCAACTAAAATTTTGTTTTCTTTTCCTTGCATTTTGGGTCAAATATTTCGGCTATAAGGGCTGAGGATGAGGGAGATATTTTGCAACAATATCAAGGAAATATGGTGGTAGGGAAGTGGTAGTCAAGTGGTGTGTTCAATCGGTAGTGATCGATACCCGTCGGTTTGAGCTGATTTTTCTTAAATCGCGTATACTAGGGTTTTTAACTTATAATCACTAACTTATTATTATCACTTCTAATCATATAATATTTCCGCATCCAAAAGTCACTCTTACCTACCAAATTTGATCCTCACTCCGTACCAAATAATCACACTACGAAAAAACGTGAAAATCCTAATTCGCGCTAACTTGAAAACGCAAAGAGAAAACCCTTACTTCTATATTCATTTGCACTTATTGTGGAGTGATTGGGTAGTAAGGCTAATATAAAAGAATAATTTCCAAATAAAAGGGTATTTTTAAGAAAAATATAAAGAATTTTACGGGTGCTCACATAACTTATATAACTTGATAACGAAAACGCGAATATCCTAGATGGGTCAAGTGATAATCACTCTCAAGCCGTACGCAAGTTGCAAGCATCTACCTAATCCTCGAGCATAAATTTGGGCAACACGCCCTTTGAATTTACCTATTTTCCAGCAATTTATGGCTTCATTCTTTTCCTCAATCAATCCCAAAGTTACACACAAAATAATCTCATTTCAATAGCCGTTCAATAGGCTCAAGGTCATGCAAGTACAAAATCAAGCTAACGACATGTGCGGAAATGAAGTTTAGCAAAAGACAGATTTGACGTTGTTTTGCGTAACGGACACAACCGAAACTACGCTTTTTGGATTGGGGTGCAATTTATACCGTTTCGAAGCTAAGGCAGAGAGCTACAACTTTGATGAAGATCACCTAGTCCAGTTTGTAGTGTATCTAGGTCAAAATTTTGAATTACTAAACCAGAAGCGCACAAACAGGTCAGTTAACTGCGCTATGTTTAAACAACAATAACTCAGGCTACCGAAATCCAAACGAGGTGATTCCAAGGGCGTTGGAAAGATAAGACATAGCACTACAACTTTCATGTTTTGGCTAAATGCTAATTCAGTACAAATCAGGGTGAACAGACACGGTTAGTGTTGTGTAATATCAAAATTGTCCATTGGGCTAAACCTATGAGAGTCAGGGGTATTTTTGTCTTTTCATAAGCTACGTTGCTCCGATTGAGGTGAAATTTTGTAGAAAACTATAAAAAATCATTCTCTACAACTTTCATGTTTTATGGTAAGTCTAATTCGGCCTCTAACATAATGAACTGGAACCGGGCAGAACTGAAGCTACAATTTCCAGAAATCTGGAATTTTGTTATATTCAAGCTATAATTCACATTTTTACCTTAACGCTACCACTACTTTCTCCTTTACAAGATTATATACCATATATATACATCATATAACACCTAACCCACAAGAAATATAAGTGAATCAATCAAAACCCTAACTCAAAATCATCACTCCAATCATCAAAACCATTTGAAACAAGCATCACAAGCACAATTCTAACATTAATACCCAACTTAATCATGATTAATGGAGAAAGAAAGGTTGATCAGCCATTATGCCTCAAGACAAGAGCTTGCAAGAAGGATCCTCCACTTCTCCTTGAAATTTTTTGGTTCCTCAAGCTTCCCAAGCTTCCAAACTAGTGATTAATCGGTTTAGTTTTTCTTGTCTGCACTCAAAAGGTTGGATTCAAGGTTGAAAATTGAAAACTCTCTTCACTCTTTTGCCTCTCCTTGCTCTCGGCCAAAACAGAAAAAAAATGGTGAAGAATGAACTCAAATGAAAGATAAGAAGGTAAGACATTGGCTTGGTCAAGGAACCATAGGTGGCCAACACTTGTCACCACCAAAACCAACTAAAATTTTGTTTTCTTTTCCTTGCATTTTGGGTCAAATATTTCGGCTATAAGGGCTGAGGATGAGGGAGATATTTTGCAACAATATCAAGGAAATATGGTGGTAGGGAAGTGGTAGTCAAGTGGTGTGTTCAATCGGTAGTGATCGATACCCGTCGGTTTGAGCTGATTTTTCTTAAATCGCGTATACTAGGGTTTTTAACTTATAATCACTAACTTATTATTATCACTTCTAATCATATAATATTTCCGCATCCAAAAGTCACTCTTACCTACCAAATTTGATCCTCACTCCGTACCAAATAATCACACTACGAAAAAACGTGAAAATCCTAATTCGCGCTAACTTGAAAACGCAAAGAGAAAACCCTTACTTCTATATTCATTTGCACTTATTGTGGAGTGATTGGGTAGTAAGGCTAATATAAAAGAATAATTTCCAAATAAAAGGGTATTTTTAAGAAAAATATAAAGAATTTTACGGGTGCTCACATAACTTATATAACTTGATAACGAAAACGCGAATATCCTAGATGGGTCAAGTGATAATCACTCTCAAGCCGTACGCAAGTTGCAAGCATCTACCTAATCCTCGAGCATAAATTTGGGCAACACGCCCTTTGAATTTACCTATTTTCCAGCAATTTATGGCTTCATTCTTTTCCTCAATCAATCCCAAAGTTACACACAAAATAATCTCATTTCAATAGCCGTTCAATAGGCTCAAGGTCATGCAAGTACAAAATCAAGCTAACGACATGTGCGGAAATGAAGTTTAGCAAAAGACAGATTTGACGTTGTTTTGCGTAACGGACACAACCGAAACTACGCTTTTTGGATTGGGGTGCAATTTATACCGTTTCGAAGCTAAGGCAGAGAGCTACAACTTTGATGAAGATCACCTAGTCCAGTTTGTAGTGTATCTAGGTCAAAATTTTGAATTACTAAACCAGAAGCGCACAAACAGGTCAGTTAACTGCGCTATGTTTAAACAACAATAACTCAGGCTACCGAAATCCAAACGAGGTGATTCCAAGGGCGTTGGAAAGATAAGACATAGCACTACAACTTTCATGTTTTGGCTAAATGCTAATTCAGTACAAATCAGGGTGAACAGACACGGTTAGTGTTGTGTAATATCAAAATTGTCCATTGGGCTAAACCTATGAGAGTCAGGGGTATTTTTGTCTTTTCATAAGCTACGTTGCTCCGATTGAGGTGAAATTTTGTAGAAAACTATAAAAAATCATTCTCTACAACTTTCATGTTTTATGGTAAGTCTAATTCGGCCTCTAACATAATGAACTGGAACCGGGCAGAACTGAAGCTACAATTTCCAGAAATCTGGAATTTTGTTATATTCAAGCTATAATTCACATTTTTACCTTAACGCTACCACTACTTTCTCCTTTACAAGATTATATACCATATATATACATCATATAACACCTAACCCACAAGAAATATAAGTGAATCAATCAAAACCCTAACTCAAAATCATCACTCCAATCATCAAAACCATTTGAAACAAGCATCACAAGCACAATTCTAACATTAATACCCAACTTAATCATGATTAATGGAGAAAGAAAGGTTGATCAGCCATTATGCCTCAAGACAAGAGCTTGCAAGAAGGATCCTCCACTTCTCCTTGAAATTTTTTGGTTCCTCAAGCTTCCCAAGCTTCCAAACTAGTGATTAATCGGTTTAGTTTTTCTTGTCTGCACTCAAAAGGTTGGATTCAAGGTTGAAAATTGAAAACTCTCTTCACTCTTTTGCCTCTCCTTGCTCTCGGCCAAAACAGAAAAAAAATGGTGAAGAATGAACTCAAATGAAAGATAAGAAGGTAAGACATTGGCTTGGTCAAGGAACCATAGGTGGCCAACACTTGTCACCACCAAAACCAACTAAAATTTTGTTTTCTTTTCCTTGCATTTTGGGTCAAATATTTCGGCTATAAGGGCTGAGGATGAGGGAGATATTTTGCAACAATATCAAGGAAATATGGTGGTAGGGAAGTGGTAGTCAAGTGGTGTGTTCAATCGGTAGTGATCGATACCCGTCGGTTTGAGCTGATTTTTCTTAAATCGCGTATACTAGGGTTTTTAACTTATAATCACTAACTTATTATTATCACTTCTAATCATATAATATTTCCGCATCCAAAAGTCACTCTTACCTACCAAATTTGATCCTCACTCCGTACCAAATAATCACACTACGAAAAAACGTGAAAATCCTAATTCGCGCTAACTTGAAAACGCAAAGAGAAAACCCTTACTTCTATATTCATTTGCACTTATTGTGGAGTGATTGGGTAGTAAGGCTAATATAAAAGAATAATTTCCAAATAAAAGGGTATTTTTAAGAAAAATATAAAGAATTTTACGGGTCCTCACATAACTTATATAACTTGATAACGAAAACGCGAATATCCTAGATGGGTCAAGTGATAATCACTCTCAAGCCGTACGCAAGTTGCAAGCATCTACCTAATCCTCGAGCATAAATTTGGGCAACACGCCCTTTGAATTTACCTATTTTCCAGCAATTTATGGCTTCATTCTTTTCCTCAATCAATCCCAAAGTTACACACAAAATAATCTCATTTCAATAGCCGTTCAATAGGCTCAAGGTCATGCAAGTACAAAATCAAGCTAACGACATGTGCGGAAATGAAGTTTAGCAAATGACAGATTTGACGTTGTTTTGCGTAACGGACACAACCGAAACTACGCTTTTTGGATTGGGGTGCAATTTATACCGTTTCGAAGCTAAGGCAGAGAGCTACAACTTTGATGAAGATCACCTAGTCCAGTTTGTAGTGTATCTAGGTCAAAATTTTGAATTACTAAACCAGAAGCGCACAAACAGGTCAGTTAACTGCGCTATGTTTAAACAACAATAACTCAGGCTACCGAAATCCAAACGAGGTGATTCCAAGGGCGTTGGAAAGATAAGACATAGCACTACAACTTTCATGTTTTGGCTAAATGCTAATTCAGTACAAATCAGGGTGAACAGACACGGTTAGTGTTGTGTAATATCAAAATTGTCCATTGGGCTAAACCTATGAGAGTCAGGGGTATTTTTGTCTTTTCATAAGCTACGTTGCTCCGATTGAGGTGAAATTTTGTAGAAAACCATAAAAAATCATTCTCTACAACTTTCATGTTTTATGGTAAGTCTAATTCGGCCTCTAACATAATGAACTGGAACCGGGCAGAACTGAAGCTACAATTTCCAGAAATCTGGAATTTTGTTATAATTCACATTTTTACCTTAACGCTACCACTACTTTCTCCTTTACAAGATTATATACCATATATATACATCATATAACACCTAACCCACAAGAAATATAAGTGAATCAATCAAAACCCTAACTCAAAATCATCACTCCAATCATCAAAACCATTTGAAACAAGCATCACAAGCACAATTCTAACATTAATACCCAACTTAATCATGATTAATGGAGAAAGAAAGGTTGATCAGCCATTATACCTCAAGACAAGAGCTTGCAAGAAGGATCCTCCACTTCTCCTTGAAATTTTTTGGTTCCTCAAGCTTCCCAAGCTTCCAAACTAGTGATTAATCGGTTTAGTTTTTCTTGTTTGCACTCAAAAGGTTGGATTCAAGGTTGAAAATTGAAAACTCTCTTCACTCTTTTGCCTCTCCTTGCTCTCGGCCAAAACAGAAAAAAAATGGTGAAGAATGAACTCAAATGAAAGATAAGAAGGTAAGACATTGGCTTGGTCAAGGAACCATAGGTGGCCAACACTTGTCACCACCAAAACCAACTAAAATTTTGTTTTCTTTTCCTTGCATTTTGGGTCAAATATTTCGGCTATAAGGGCTGAGGATGAGGGAGATATTTTGCAACAATATCAAGGAAATATGGTGGTAGGGAAGTGGTAGTCAAGTGGTGTGTTCAATCGGTAGTGATCGATACCCGTCGGTTTGAGCTGATTTTTCTTAAATCGCGTATACTAGGGTTTTTAACTTATAATCACTAACTTATTATTATCACTTCTAATCATATAATATTTCCGCATCCAAAAGTCACTCTTACCTACCAAATTTGATCCTCACTCCGTACCAAATAATCACACTACGAAAAAACGTGAAAATCCTAATTCGCGCTAACTTGAAAACGCAAAGAGAAAACCCTTACTTCTATATTCATTTGCACTTATTGTGGAGTGATTGGGTAGTAAGGCTAATATAAAAGAATAATTTCCAAATAAAAGGGTATTTTTAAGAAAAATATAAAGAATTTTACGGGTCCTCACATAACTTATATAACTTGATAACGAAAACGCGAATATCCTAGATGGGTCAAGTGATAATCACTCTCAAGCCGTACGCAAGTTGCAAGCATCTACCTAATCCTCGAGCATAAATTTGGGCAACACGCCCTTTGAATTTACCTATTTTCCAGCAATTTATGGCTTCATTCTTTTCCTCAATCAATCCCAAAGTTACACACAAAATAATCTCATTTCAATAGCCGTTCAATAGGCTCAAGGTCATGCAAGTACAAAATCAAGCTAACGACATGTGCGGAAATGAAGTTTAGCAAATGACAGATTTGACGTTGTTTTGCGTAACGGACACAACCGAAACTACGCTTTTTGGATTGGGGTGCAATTTATACCGTTTCGAAGCTAAGGCAGAGAGCTACAACTTTGATGAAGATCACCTAGTCCAGTTTGTAGTGTATCTAGGTCAAAATTTTGAATTACTAAACCAGAAGCGCACAAACAGGTCAGTTAACTGCGCTATGTTTAAACAACAATAACTCAGGCTACCGAAATCCAAACGAGGTGATTCCAAGGGCGTTGGAAAGATAAGACATAGCACTACAACTTTCATGTTTTGGCTAAATGCTAATTCAGTACAAATCAGGGTGAACAGACACGGTTAGTGTTGTGTAATATCAAAATTGTCCATTGGGCTAAACCTATGAGAGTCAGGGGTATTTTTGTCTTTTCATAAGCTACGTTGCTCCGATTGAGGTGAAATTTTGTAGAAAACTATAAAAAATCATTCTCTACAACTTTCATGTTTTATGGTAAGTCTAATTCGGCCTCTAACATAATGAACTGGAACCGGGCAGAACTGAAGCTACAATTTCCAGAAATCTGGAATTTTGTTATAATTCACATTTTTACCTTAACGCTACCACTACTTTCTCCTTTACAAGATTATATACCATATATATACATCATATAACACCTAACCCACAAGAAATATAAGTGAATCAATCAAAACCCTAACTCAAAATCATCACTCCAATCATCAAAACCATTTGAAACAAGCATCACAAGCACAATTCTAACATTAATACCCAACTTAATCATGATTAATGGAGAAAGAAAGGTTGATCAGCCATTATGCCTCAAGACAAGAGCTTGCAAGAAGGATCCTCCACTTCTCCTTGAAATTTTTTGGTTCCTCAAGCTTCCCAAGCTTCCAAACTAGTGATTAATCGGTTTAGTTTTTCTTGTTTGCACTCAAAAGGTTGGATTCAAGGTTGAAAATTGAAAACTCTCTTCACTCTTTTGCCTCTCCTTGCTCTCGGCCAAAACAGAAAAAAAATGGTGAAGAATGAACTCAAATGAAAGATAAGAAGGTAAGACATTGGCTTGGTCAAGGAACCATAGGTGGCCAACACTTGTCACCACCAAAACCAACTAAAATTTTGTTTTCTTTTCCTTGCATTTTGGGTCAAATATTTCGGCTATAAGGGCTGAGGATGAGGGAGATATTTTGCAACAATATCAAGGAAATATGGTGGTAGGGAAGTGGTAGTCAAGTGGTGTGTTCAATCGGTAGTGATCGATACCCGTCGGTTTGAGCTGATTTTTCTTAAATCGCGTATACTAGGGTTTTTAACTTATAATCACTAACTTATTATTATCACTTCTAATCATATAATATTTCTGCATCCAAAAGTCACTCTTACCTACCAAATTTGATCCTCACTCCGTACCAAATAATCACACTACGAAAAAACGTGAAAATCCTAATTCGCGCTAACTTGAAAACGCAAAGAGAAAACCCTTACTTCTATATTCATTTGCACTTATTGTGGAGTGATTGGGTAGTAAGGCTAATATAAAAGAATAATTTCCAAATAAAAGAATAATTTCCAAATAAAAGGGTATTTTTAAGAAAAATATAAAGAATTTTACGGGTCCTCACATAACTTATATAACTTGATAACGAAAACGCGAATATCCTAGATGGGTCAAGTGATAATCACTCTCAAGCCGTACGCAAGTTGCAAGCATCTACCTAATCCTCGAGCATAAATTTGGGCAACACGCCCTTTGAATTTACCTATTTTCCAGCAATTTATGGCTTCATTCTTTTCCTCAATCAATCCCAAAGTTACACACAAAATAATCTCATTTCAATAGCCGTTCAATAGGCTCAAGGTCATGCAAGTACAAAATCAAGCTAACGACATGTGCAGAAATGAAGTTTAGCAAAAGACAGATTTGACGTTGTTTTGCGTAACGGACACAACCGAAACTACGCTTTTTGGATTGGGGTGCAATTTATACCGTTTCGAAGCTAAGGCAGAGAGCTACAACTTTGATGAAGATCACCTAGTCCAGTTTGTAGTGTATCTAGGTCAAAATTTTGAATTACTAAACCAGAAGCGCACAAACAGGTCAGTTAACTGCGCTATGTTTAAACAACAATAACTCAGGCTACCGAAATCCAAACGAGGTGATTCCAAGGGCGTTGGAAAGATAAGACATAGCACTACAACTTTCATGTTTTGGCTAAATGCTAATTCAGTACAAATCAGGGTGAACAGACACGGTTAGTGTTGTGTAATATCAAAATTGTCCATTGGGCTAAACCTATGAGAGTCAGGGGTATTTTTGTCTTTTCATAAGCTACGTTGCTCCGATTGAGGTGAAATTTTGTAGAAAACTATAAAAAATCATTCTCTACAACTTTCATGTTTTATGGTAAGTCTAATTCGGCCTCTAACATAATGAACTGGAACCGGGCAGAACTGAAGCTACAATTTCCAGAAATCTGGAATTTTGTTATATTCAAGCTATAATTCACATTTTTACCTTAACGCTACCACTACTTTCTCCTTTACAAGATTATATACCATATATATACATCATATAACACCTAACCCACAAGAAATATAAGTGAATCAATCAAAACCCTAACTCAAAATCATCACTCCAATCATCAAAACCATTTGAAACAAGCATCACAAGCACAATTCTAACATTAATACCCAACTTAATCATGATTAATGGAGAAAGAAAGGTTGATCAGCCATTATGCCTCAAGACAAGAGCTTGCAAGAAGGATCCTCCACTTCTCCTTGAAATTTTTTGGTTCCTCAAGCTTCCCAAGCTTCCAAACTAGTGATTAATCGGTTTAGTTTTTCTTGTCTGCACTCAAAAGGTTGGATTCAAGGTTGAAAATTGAAAACTCTCTTCACTCTTTTGCCTCTCCTTGCTCTCGGCCAAAACAGAAAAAAAATGGTGAAGAATGAACTCAAATGAAAGATAAGAAGGTAAGACATTGGCTTGGTCAAGGAACCATAGGTGGCCAACACTTGTCACCACCAAAACCAACTAAAATTTTGTTTTCTTTTCCTTGCATTTTGGGTCAAATATTTCGGCTATAAGGGCTGAGGATGAGGGAGATATTTTGCAACAATATCAAGGAAATATGGTGGTAGGGAAGTGGTAGTCAAGTGGTGTGTTCAATCGGTAGTGATCGATACCCGTCGGTTTGAGCTGATTTTTCTTAAATCGCGTATACTAGGGTTTTTAACTTATAATCACTAACTTATTATTATCACTTCTAATCATATAATATTTCTGCATCCAAAAGTCACTCTTACCTACCAAATTTGATCCTCACTCCGTACCAAATAATCACACTACGAAAAAACGTGAAAATCCTAATTCGCGCTAACTTGAAAACGCAAAGAGAAAACCCTTACTTCTATATTCATTTGCACTTATTGTGGAGTGATTGGGTAGTAAGGCTAATATAAAAGAATAATTTCCAAATAAAAGAATAATTTCCAAATAAAAGGGTATTTTTAAGAAAAATATAAAGAATTTTACGGGTCCTCACATAACTTATATAACTTGATAACGAAAACGCGAATATCCTAGATGGGTCAAGTGATAATCACTCTCAAGCCGTACGCAAGTTGCAAGCATCTACCTAATCCTCGAGCATAAATTTGGGCAACACGCCCTTTGAATTTACCTATTTTCCAGCAATTTATGGCTTCATTCTTTTCCTCAATCAATCCCAAAGTTACACACAAAATAATCTCATTTCAATAGCCGTTCAATAGGCTCAAGGTCATGCAAGTACAAAATCAAGCTAACGACATGTGCGGAAATGAAGTTTAGCAAAAGACAGATTTGACGTTGTTTTGCGTAACGGACACAACCGAAACTACGCTTTTTGGATTGGGGTGCAATTTATACCGTTTCGAAGCTAAGGCAGAGAGCTACAACTTTGATGAAGATCACCTAGTCCAGTTTGTAGTGTATCTAGGTCAAAATTTTGAATTACTAAACCAGAAGCGCACAAACAGGTCAGTTAACTGCGCTATGTTTAAACAACAATAACTCAGGCTACCGAAATCCAAACGAGGTGATTCCAAGGGCGTTGGAAAGATAAGACATAGCACTACAACTTTCATGTTTTGGCTAAATGCTAATTCAGTACAAATCAGGGTGAACAGACACGGTTAGTGTTGTGTAATATCAAAATTGTCCATTGGGCTAAACCTATGAGAGTCAGGGGTATTTTTGTCTTTTCATAAGCTACGTTGCTCCGATTGAGGTGAAATTTTGTAGAAAACTATAAAAAATCATTCTCTACAACTTTCATGTTTTATGGTAAGTCTAATTCGGCCTCTAACATAATGAACTGGAACCGGGCAGAACTGAAGCTACAATTTCCAGAAATCTGGAATTTTGTTATATTCAAGCTATAATTCACATTTTTACCTTAACGCTACCACTACTTTCTCCTTTACAAGATTATATACCATATATATACATCATATAACACCTAACCCACAAGAAATATAAGTGAATCAATCAAAACCCTAACTCAAAATCATCACTCCAATCATCAAAACCATTTGAAACAAGCATCACAAGCACAATTCTAACATTAATACCCAACTTAATCATGATTAATGGAGAAAGAAAGGTTGATCAGCCATTATGCCTCAAGACAAGAGCTTGCAAGAAGGATCCTCCACTTCTCCTTGAAATTTTTTGGTTCCTCAAGCTTCCCAAGCTTCCAAACTAGTGATTAATCGGTTTAGTTTTTCTTGTCTGCACTCAAAAGGTTGGATTCAAGGTTGAAAATTGAAAACTCTCTTCACTCTTTTGCCTCTCCTTGCTCTCGGCCAAAACAGAAAAAAAATGGTGAAGAATGAACTCAAATGAAAGATAAGAAGGTAAGACATTGGCTTGGTCAAGGAACCATAGGTGGCCAACACTTGTCACCACCAAAACCAACTAAAATTTTGTTTTCTTTTCCTTGCATTTTGGGTCAAATATTTCGGCTATAAGGGCTGAGGATGAGGGAGATATTTTGCAACAATATCAAGGAAATATGGTGGTAGGGAAGTGGTAGTCAAGTGGTGTGTTCAATCGGTAGTGATCGATACCCGTCGGTTTGAGCTGATTTTTCTTAAATCGCGTATACTAGGGTTTTTAATTTATAATCACTAACTTATTATTATCACTTCTAATCATATAATATTTCCGCATCCAAAAGTCACTCTTACCTACCAAATTTGATCCTCACTCCGTACCAAATAATCACACTACGAAAAAACGTGAAAATCCTAATTCGCGCTAACTTGAAAACGCAAAGAGAAAACCCTTACTTCTATATTCATTTGCACTTATTGTGGAGTGATTGGGTAGTAAGGCTAATATAAAAGAATAATTTCCAAATAAAAAATATTTTTAAGAAAAATATAAAGAATTTTACGGGTGCTCACATAACTTATATAACTTGATAACGAAAACGCGAATATCCTAGATGGGTCAAGTGATAATCACTCTCAAGCCGTACGCAAGTTGCAAGCATCTACCTAATCCTCGAGCATAAATTTGGGCAACACGCCCTTTGAATTTACCTATTTTCCAGCAATTTATGGCTTCATTCTTTTCCTCAATCAATCCCAAAGTTACACACAAAATAATCTCATTTCAATAGCCGTTCAATAGGCTCAAGGTCATGCAAGTACAAAATCAAGCTAACGACATGTGCGGAAATGAAGTTTAGCAAATGACAGATTTGACGTTGTTTTGCGTAACGGACACAACCGAAACTACGCTTTTTGGATTGGGGTGCAATTTATACCGTTTCGAAGCTAAGGCAGAGAGCTACAACTTTGATGAAGATCACCTAGTCCAGTTTGTAGTGTATCTAGTTCAAAATTTTGAATTACTAAACCAGAAGCGCACAAACAGGTCAGTTAACTGCGCTATGTTTAAACAACAATAACTCAGGCTACCGAAATCCAAACGAGGTGATTCCAAGGGCGTTGGAAAGATAAGACATAGCACTACAACTTTCATGTTTTGGCTAAATGCTAATTCAGTACAAATCAGGGTGAACAGACACGGTTAGTGTTGTGTAATATCAAAATTGTCCATTGGGCTAAACCTATGAGAGTCAGGGGTATTTTTGTCTTTTCATAAGCTACGTTGCTCCGATTGAGGTGAAATTTTGTAGAAAACTATAAAAAATCATTCTCTACAACTTTCATGTTTTATGGTAAGTCTAATTCGGCCTCTAACATAATGAACTGGAACCGGGCAGAACTGAAGCTACAATTTCCAGAAATCTGGAATTTTGTTATAATTCACATTTTTACCTTAACGCTACCACTACTTTCTCCTTTACAAGATTATATACCATATATATACATCATATAACACCTAACCCACAAGAAATATAAGTGAATCAATCAAAACCCTAACTCAAAATCATCACTCCAATCATCAAAACCATTTGAAACAAGCATCACAAGCACAATTCTAACATTAATACCAAACTTAATCATGATTAATGGAGAAAGAAAGGTTGATCAGCCATTATACCTCAAGACAAGAGCTTGCAAGAAGGATCCTCCACTTCTCCTTGAAATTTTTTGGTTCCTCAAGCTTCCCAAGCTTCCAAACTAGTGATTAATCGGTTTAGTTTTTCTTGTTTGCACTCAAAAGGTTGGATTCAAGGTTGAAAATTGAAAACTCTCTTCACTCTTTTGCCTCTCCTTGCTCTCGGCCAAAACAGAAAAAAAATGGTGAAGAATGAACTCAAATGAAAGATAAGAAGGTAAGACATTGGCTTGGTCAAGGAACCATAGGTGGCCAACACTTGTCACCACCAAAACCAACTAAAATTTTGTTTTCTTTTCCTTGCATTTTGGGTCAAATATTTCGGCTATAAGGGCTGAGGATGAGGGAGATATTTTGCAACAATATCAAGGAAATATGGTGGTAGGGAAGTGGTAGTCAAGTGGTGTGTTCAATCGGTAGTGATCGATACCCGTCGGTTTGAGCTGATTTTTCTTAAATCGCGTATACTAGGGTTTTTAACTTATAATCACTAACTTATTATTATCACTTCTAATCATATAATATTTCCGCATCCAAAAGTCACTCTTACCTACCAAATTTGATCCTCACTCCGTACCAAATAATCACACTACGAAAAAACGTGAAAATCCTAATTCGCGCTAACTTGAAAACGCAAAGAGAAAACCCTTACTTCTATATTCATTTGCACTTATTGTGGAGTGATTGGGTAGTAAGGCTAATATAAAAGAATAATTTCCAAATAAAAGGGTATTTTTAAGAAAAATATAAAGAATTTTACGGGTCCTCACATAACTTATATAACTTGATAACGAAAACGCGAATATCCTAGATGGGTCAAGTGATAATCACTCTCAAGCCGTACGCAAGTTGCAAGCATCTACCTAATCCTCGAGCATAAATTTGGGCAACACGCCCTTTGAATTTACCTATTTTCCAGCAATTTATGGCTTCATTCTTTTCCTCAATCAATCCCAAAGTTACACACAAAATAATCTCATTTCAATAGCCGTTCAATAGGCTCAAGGTCATGCAAGTACAAAATCAAGCTAACGACATGTGCGGAAATGAAGTTTAGCAAAAGACAGATTTGACGTTGTTTTGCGTAACGGACACAACCGAAACTACGCTTTTTGGATTGGGGTGCAATTTATACCGTTTCGAAGCTAAGGCAGAGAGCTACAACTTTGATGAAGATCACCTAGTCCAGTTTGTAGTGTATCTAGGTCAAAATTTTGAATTACTAAACCAGAAGCGCACAAACAGGTCAGTTAACTGCGCTATGTTTAAACAACAATAACTCAGGCTACCGAAATCCAAACGAGGTGATTCCAAGGGCGTTGGAAAGATAAGACATAGCACTACAACTTTCATGTTTTGGCTAAATGCTAATTCAGTACAAATCAGGGTGAACAGACACGGTTAGTGTTGTGTAATATCAAAATTGTCCATTGGGCTAAACCTATGAGAGTCAGGGGTATTTTTGTCTTTTCATAAGTTACGTTGCTCCGATTGAGGTGAAATTTTGTAGAAAACTATAAAAAATCATTCTCTACAACTTTCATGTTTTATGGTAAGTCTAATTCGGCCTCTAACATAATGAACTGGAACCGGGCAGAACTGAAGCTACAATTTCCAGAAATCTGGAATTTTGTTATATTCAAGCTATAATTCACATTTTTACCTTAACGCTACCACTACTTTCTCCTTTACAAGATTATATACCATATATATACATCATATAACACCTAACCCACAAGAAATATAAGTGAATCAATCAAAACCCTAACTCAAAATCATCACTCCAATCATCAAAACCATTTGAAACAAGCATCACAAGCACAATTCTAACATTAATACCCAACTTAATCATGATTAATGGAGAAAGAAAGGTTGATCAGCCATTATACCTCAAGACAAGAGCTTGCAAGAAGGATCCTCCACTTCTCCTTGAAATTTTTTGGTTCCTCAAGCTTCCCAAGCTTCCAAACTAGTGATTAATCGGTTTAGTTTTTCTTGTTTGCACTCAAAAGGTTGGATTCAAGGTTGAAAATTGAAAACTCTCTTCACTCTTTTGCCTCTCCTTGCTCTCGGCCAAAACAGAAAAAAAATGGTGAAGAATGAACTCAAATGAAAGATAAGAAGGTAAGACATTGGCTTGGTCAAGGAACCATAGGTGGCCAACACTTGTCACCACCAAAACCAACTAAAATTTTGTTTTCTTTTCCTTGCATTTTGGGTCAAATATTTCGGCTATAAGGGCTGAGGATGAGGGAGATATTTTGCAACAATATCAAGGAAATATGGTGGTAGGGAAGTGGTAGTCAAGTGGTGTGTTCAATCGGTAGTGATCGATACCCGTCGGTTTGAGCTGATTTTTCTTAAATCGCGTATACTAGGGTTTTTAACTTATAATCACTAACTTATTATTATCACTTCTAATCATATAATATTTCCGCATCCAAAAGTCACTCTTACCTACCAAATTTGATCCTCACTCCGTACCAAATAATCACACTACGAAAAAACGTGAAAATCCTAATTCGCGCTAACTTGAAAACGCAAAGAGAAAACCCTTACTTCTATATTCATTTGCACTTATTGTGGAGTGATTGGGTAGTAAGGCTAATATAAAAGAATAATTTCCAAATAAAAGGGTATTTTTAAGAAAAATATAAAGAATTTTACGGGTGCTCACATAACTTATATAACTTGATAACGAAAACGCGAATATCCTAGATGGGTCAAGTGATAATCACTCTCAAGCCGTACGCAAGTTGCAAGCATCTACCTAATCCTCGAGCATAAATTTGGGCAACACGCCCTTTGAATTTACCTATTTTCCAGCAATTTATGGCTTCATTCTTTTCCTCAATCAATCCCAAAGTTACACACAAAATAATCTCATTTCAATAGCCGTTCAATAGGCTCAAGGTCATGCAAGTACAAAATCAAGCTAACGACATGTGCGGAAATGAAGTTTAGCAAAAGACAGATTTGACGTTGTTTTGCGTAACGGACACAACCGAAACTACGCTTTTTGGATTGGGGTGCAATTTATACCGTTTCGAAGCTAAGGCAGAGAGCTACAACTTTGATGAAGATCACCTAGTCCAGTTTGTAGTGTATCTAGGTCAAAATTTTGAATTACTAAACCAGAAGCGCACAAACAGGTCAGTTAACTGCGCTATGTTTAAACAACAATAACTCAGGCTACCGAAATCCAAACGAGGTGATTCCAAGGGCGTTGGAAAGATAAGACATAGCACTACAACTTTCATGTTTTGGCTAAATGCTAATTCAGTACAAATCAGGGTGAACAGACACGGTTAGTGTTGTGTAATATCAAAATTGTCCATTGGGCTAAACCTATGAGAGTCAGGGGTATTTTTGTCTTTTCATAAGCTACGTTGCTCCGATTGAGGTGAAATTTTGTAGAAAACTATAAAAAATCATTCTCTACAACTTTCATGTTTTATGGTAAGTCTAATTCGGCCTCTAACATAATGAACTGGAACCGGGCAGAACTGAAGCTACAATTTCCAGAAATCTGGAATTTTGTTATATTCAAGCTATAATTCACATTTTTACCTTAACGCTACCACTACTTTCTCCTTTACAAGATTATATACCATATATATACATCATATAACACCTAACCCACAAGAAATATAAGTGAATCAATCAAAACCCTAACTCAAAATCATCACTCCAATCATCAAAACCATTTGAAACAAGCATCACAAGCACAATTCTAACATTAATACCCAACTTAATCATGATTAATGGAGAAAGAAAGGTTGATCAGCCATTATACCTCAAGACAAGAGCTTGCAAGAAGGATCCTCCACTTCTCCTTGAAATTTTTTGGTTCCTCAAGCTTCCCAAGCTTCCAAACTAGTGATTAATCGGTTTAGTTTTTCTTGTTTGCACTCAAAAGGTTGGATTCAAGGTTGAAAATTGAAAACTCTCTTCACTCTTTTGCCTCTCCTTGCTCTCGGCCAAAACAGAAAAAAAATGGTGAAGAATGAACTCAAATGAAAGATAAGAAGGTAAGACATTGGCTTGGTCAAGGAACCATAGGTGGCCAACACTTGTCACCACCAAAACCAACTAAAATTTTGTTTTCTTTTCCTTGCATTTTGGGTCAAATATTTCGGCTATAAGGGCTGAGGATGAGGGAGATATTTTGCAACAATATCAAGGAAATATGGTGGTAGGGAAGTGGTAGTCAAGTGGTGTGTTCAATCGGTAGTGATCGATACCCGTCGGTTTGAGCTGATTTTTCTTAAATCGCGTATACTAGGGTTTTTAACTTATAATCACTAACTTATTATTATCACTTCTAATCATATAATATTTCCGCATCCAAAAGTCACTCTTACCTACCAAATTTGATCCTCACTCCGTACCAAATAATCACACTACGAAAAAACGTGAAAATCCTAATTCGCGCTAACTTGAAAACGCAAAGAGAAAACCCTTACTTCTATATTCATTTGCACTTATTGTGGAGTGATTGGGTAGTAAGGCTAATATAAAAGAATAATTTCCAAATAAAAGGGTATTTTTAAGAAAAATATAAAGAATTTTACGGGTCCTCACATAACTTATATAACTTGATAACGAAAACGCGAATATCCTAGATGGGTCAAGTGATAATCACTCTCAAGCCGTACGCAAGTTGCAAGCATCTACCTAATCCTCGAGCATAAATTTGGGCAACACGCCCTTTGAATTTACCTATTTTCCAGCAATTTATGGCTTCATTCTTTTCCTCAATCAATCCCAAAGTTACACACAAAATAATCTCATTTCAATAGCCGTTCAATAGGCTCAAGGTCATGCAAGTACAAAATCAAGCTAACGACATGTGCGGAAATGAAGTTTAGCAAAAGACAGATTTGACGTTGTTTTGCGTAACGGACACAACCGAAACTACGCTTTTTGGATTGGGGTGTAATTTATACCGTTTCGAAGCTAAGGCAGAGAGCTACAACTTTGATGAAGATCACCTAGTCCAGTTTGTAGTGTATCTAGGTCAAAATTTTGAATTACTAAACCAGAAGCGCACAAACAGGTCAGTTAACTGCGCTATGTTTAAACAACAATAACTCAGGCTACCGAAATCCAAACGAGGTGATTCCAAGGGCGTTGGAAAGATAAGACATAGCACTACAACTTTCATGTTTTGGCTAAATGCTAATTCAGTACAAATCAGGGTGAACAGACACGGTTAGTGTTGTGTAATATCAAAATTGTCCATTGGGCTAAACCTATGAGAGTCAGGGGTATTTTTGTCTTTTCATAAGCTACGTTGCTCCGATTGAGGTGAAATTTTGTAGAAAACTATAAAAAATCATTCTCTACAACTTTCATGTTTTATGGTAAGTCTAATTCGGCCTCTAACATAATGAACTAGAACCGGGCAGAACTGAAGCTACAATTTCCAGAAATCTGGAATTTTGTTATAATTCACATTTTTACCTTAACGCTACCACTACTTTCTCCTTTACAAGATTATATACCATATATATACATCATATAACACCTAACCCACAAGAAATATAAGTGAATCAATCAAAACCCTAACTCAAAATCATCACTCCAATCATCAAAACCATTTGAAACAAGCATCACAAGCACAATTCTAACATTAATACCCAACTTAATCATGATTAATGGAGAAAGAAAGGTTGATCAGCCATTATACCTCAAGACAAGAGCTTGCAAGAAGGATCCTCCACTTCTCCTTGAAATTTTTTGGTTCCTCAAGCTTCCCAAGCTTCCAAACTAGTGATTAATCGGTTTAGTTTTTCTTGTTTGCACTCAAAAGGTTGGATTCAAGGTTGAAAATTGAAAACTCTCTTCACTCTTTTGCCTCTCCTTGCTCTCGGCCAAAACAGAAAAAAAATGGTGAAGAATGAACTCAAATGAAAGATAAGAAGGTAAGACATTGGCTTGGTCAAGGAACTATAGGTGGCCAACACTTGTCACCACCAAAACCAACTAAAATTTTGTTTTCTTTTCCTTGCATTTTGGGTCAAATATTTCGGCTATAAGGGCTGAGGATGAGGGAGATATTTTGCAACAATATCAAGGAAATATGGTGGTAGGGAAGTGGTAGTCAAGTGGTGTGTTCAATCGGTAGTGATCGATACCCGTCGGTTTGAGCTGATTTTTCTTAAATCGCGTATACTAGGGTTTTTAACTTATAATCACTAACTTATTATTATCACTTCTAATCATATAATATTTCCGCATCCAAAAGTCACTCTTACCTACCAAATTTGATCCTCACTCCGTACCAAATAATCACACTACGAAAAAACGTGAAAATCCTAATTCGCGCTAACTTGAAAACGGAAAGAGAAAACCCTTACTTCTATATTCATTTGCACTTATTGTGGAGTGATTGGGTAGTAAGGCTAATATAAAAGAATAATTTCCAAATAAAAGGGTATTTTTAAGAAAAATATAAAGAATTTTACGGGTCCTCACATAACTTATATAACTTGATAACGAAAACGCGAATATCCTAGATGGGTCAAGTGATAATCACTCTCAAGCCGTACGCAAGTTGCAAGCATCTACCTAATCCTCGAGCATAAATTTGGGCAACACGCCCTTTGAATTTACCTATTTTCCAGCAATTTATGGCTTCATTCTTTTCCTCAATCAATCCCAAAGTTACACACAAAATAATCTCATTTCAATAGCCGTTCAATAGGCTCAAGGTCATGCAAGTACAAAATCAAGCTAACGACATGTGCGGAAATGAAGTTTAGCAAAAGACAGATTTGACGTTGTTTTGCGTAACGGACACAACCGAAACTACGCTTTTTGGATTGGGGTGCAATTTATACCGTTTCGAAGCTAAGGCAGAGAGCTACAACTTTGATGAAGATCACCTAGTCCAGTTTGTAGTGTATCTATGTCAAAATTTTGAATTACTAAACCAGAAGCGCACAAACAGGTCAGTTAACTGCGCTATGTTTAAACAACAATAACTCAGGCTACCGAAATCCAAACGAGGTGATTCCAAGGGCGTTGGAAAGATAATACATAGCACTACAACTTTCATGTTTTGGCTAAATGCTAATTCAGTACAAATCAGGGTGAACAGACACGGTTAGTGTTGTGTAATATCAAAATTGTCCATTGGGCTAAACCTATGAGAGTCAGGGGTATTGTTGTCTTTTCATAAGCTACGTTGCTCCGATTGAGGTGAAATTTTGTAGAAAACTATAAAAAATCATTCTCTACAACTTTCATGTTTTATGGTAAGTCTAATTCGGCCTCTAACATAATGAACTGGAACCGGGCAGAACTGAAGCTACAATTTCCAGAAATCTGGAATTTTGTTATAATTCACATTTTTACCTTAACGCTACCACTACTTTCTCCTTTACAAGATTATATACCATATATATACATCATATAACACCTAACCCACAAGAAATATAAGTGAATCAATCAAAACCCTAACTCAAAATCATCACTCCAATCATCAAAACCATTTGAAACAAGCATCACAAGCACAATTCTAACATTAATACCCAACTTAATCATGATTAATGGAGAAAGAAAGGTTGATCAGCCATTATACCTCAAGACAAGAGCTTGCAAGAAGGATCCTCCACTTCTCCTTGAAATTTTTTGGTTCCTCAAGCTTCCCAAGCTTCCAAACTAGTGATTAATCGGTTTAGTTTTTCTTGTTTGCACTCAAAAGGTTGGATTCAAGGTTGAAAATTGAAAACTCTCTTCACTCTTTTGCCTCTCCTTGCTCTCGGCCAAAACAGAAAAAAAATGGTGAAGAATGAACTCAAATGAAAGATAAGAAGGTAAGACATTGGCTTGGTCAAGGAACTATAGGTGGCCAACACTTGTCACCACCAAAACCAACTAAAATTTTGTTTTCTTTTCCTTGCATTTTGGGTCAAATATTTCGGCTATAAGGGCTGAGGATGAGGGAGATATTTTGCAACAATATCAAGGAAATATGGTGGTAGGGAAGTGGTAGTCAAGTGGTGTGTTCAATCGGTAGTGATCGATACCCGTCGGTTTGAGCTGATTTTTCTTAAATCGCGTATACTAGGGTTTTTAACTTATAATCACTAACTTATTATTATCACTTCTAATCATATAATATTTCCGCATCCAAAAGTCACTCTTACCTACCAAATTTGATCCTCACTCCGTACCAAATAATCACACTACGAAAAAACGTGAAAATCCTAATTCGCGCTAACTTGAAAACGGAAAGAGAAAACCCTTACTTCTATATTCATTTGCACTTATTGTGGAGTGATTGGGTAGTAAGGCTAATATAAAAGAATAATTTCCAAATAAAAGGGTATTTTTAAGAAAAATATAAAGAATTTTACGGGTCCTCACATAACTTATATAACTTGATAACGAAAACGCGAATATCCTAGATGGGTCAAGTGATAATCACTCTCAAGCCGTACGCAAGTTGCAAGCATCTACCTAATCCTCGAGCATAAATTTGGGCAACACGCCCTTTGAATTTACCTATTTTCCAGCAATTTATGGCTTCATTCTTTTCCTCAATCAATCCCAAAGTTACACACAAAATAATCTCATTTCAATAGCCGTTCAATAGGCTCAAGGTCATGCAAGTACAAAATCAAGCTAACGACATGTGCGGAAATGAAGTTTAGCAAAAGACAGATTTGACGTTGTTTTGCGTAACGGACACAACCGAAACTACGCTTTTTGGATTGGGGTGCAATTTATACCGTTTCGAAGCTAAGGCAGAGAGCTACAACTTTGATGAAGATCACCTAGTCCAGTTTGTAGTGTATCTATGTCAAAATTTTGAATTACTAAACCAGAAGCGCACAAACAGGTCAGTTAACTGCGCTATGTTTAAACAACAATAACTCAGGCTACCGAAATCCAAACGAGGTGATTCCAAGGGCGTTGGAAAGATAATACATAGCACTACAACTTTCATGTTTTGGCTAAATGCTAATTCAGTACAAATCAGGGTGAACAGACACGGTTAGTGTTGTGTAATATCAAAATTGTCCATTGGGCTAAACCTATGAGAGTCAGGGGTATTGTTGTCTTTTCATAAGCTACGTTGCTCCGATTGAGGTGAAATTTTGTAGAAAACTATAAAAAATCATTCTCTACAACTTTCATGTTTTATGGTAAGTCTAATTCGGCCTCTAACATAATGAACTGGAACCGGGCAGAACTGAAGCTACAATTTCCAGAAATCTGGAATTTTGTTATAATTCACATTTTTACCTTAACGCTACCACTACTTTCTCCTTTACAAGATTATATACCATATATATACATCATATAACACCTAACCCACAAGAAATATAAGTGAATCAATCAAAACCCTAACTCAAAATCATCACTCCAATCATCAAAACCATTTGAAACAAGCATCACAAGCACAATTCTAACATTAATACCCAACTTAATCATGATTAATGGAGAAAGAAAGGTTGATCAGCCATTATACCTCAAGACAAGAGCTTGCAAGAAGGATCCTCCACTTCTCCTTGAAATTTTTTGGTTCCTCAAGCTTCCCAAGCTTCCAAACTAGTGATTAATCGGTTTAGTTTTTCTTGTTTGCACTCAAAAGGTTGGATTCAAGGTTGAAAATTGAAAACTCTCTTCACTCTTTTGCCTCTCCTTGCTCTCGGCCAAAACAGAAAAAAAATGGTGAAGAATGAACTCAAATGAAAGATAAGAAGGTAAGACATTGGCTTGGTCAAGGAACCATAGGTGGCCAACACTTGTCACCACCAAAACCAACTAAAATTTTGTTTTCTTTTCCTTGCATTTTGGGTCAAATATTTCGGCTATAAGGGCTGAGGATGAGGGAGATATTTTGCAACAATATTAAGGAAATATGGTGGTAGGGAAGTGGTAGTCAAGTGGTGTGTTCAATCGGTAGTGATCGATACCCGTCGGTTTGAGCTGATTTTTCTTAAATCGCGTATACTAGGGTTTTTAACTTATAATCACTAACTTATTATTATCACTTCTAATCATATAATATTTCCGCATCCAAAAGTCACTCTTACCTACCAAATTTGATCCTCACTCCGTACCAAATAATCACACTACGAAAAAACGTGAAAATCCTAATTCGCGCTAACTTGAAAACGGAAAGAGAAAACCCTTACTTCTATATTCATTTGCACTTATTGTGGAGTGATTGGGTAGTAAGGCTAATATAAAAGAATAATTTCCAAATAAAAGGGTATTTTTAAGAAAAATATAAAGAATTTTACGGGTCCTCACATAACTTATATAACTTGATAACGAAAACGCGAATATCCTAGATGGGTCAAGTGATAATCACTCTCAAGCCGTACGCAAGTTGCAAGCATCTACCTAATCCTCGAGCATAAATTTGGGCAACACGCCCTTTGAATTTACCTATTTTCCAGCAATTTATGGCTTCATTCTTTTCCTCAATCAATCCCAAAGTTACACACAAAATAATCTCATTTCAATAGCCGTTCAATAGGCTCAAGGTCATGCAAGTACAAAATCAAGCTAACGACATGTGCGGAAATGAAGTTTAGCAAAAGACAGATTTGACGTTGTTTTGCGTAACGGACACAACCGAAACTACGCTTTTTGGATTGGGGTGCAATTTATACCGTTTCGAAGCTAAGGCAGAGAGCTACAACTTTGATGAAGATCACCTAGTCCAGTTTGTAGTGTATCTAGGTCAAAATTTTGAATTACTAAACCAGAAGCGCACAAACAGGTCAGTTAACTGCGCTATGTTTAAACAACAATAACTCAGGCTACCGAAATCCAAACGAGGTGATTCCAAGGGCGTTGGAAAGATAAGACATAGCACTACAACTTTCATGTTTTGGCTAAATGCTAATTCAGTACAAATCAGGGTGAACAGACACGGTTAGTGTTGTGTAATATCAAAATTGTCCATTGGGCTAAACCTATGAGAGTCAGGGGTATTTTTGTCTTTTCATAAGCTACGTTGCTCCGATTGAGGTGAAATTTTGTAGAAAACTATAAAAAATCATTCTCTACAACTTTCATGTTTTATGGTAAGTCTAATTCGGCCTCTAACATAATGAACTGGAACCGGGCAGAACTGAAGCTACAATTTCCAGAAATCTGGAATTTTGTTATAATTCACATTTTTACCTTAACGCTACCACTACTTTCTCCTTTACAAGATTATATACCATATATATACATCATATAACACCTAACCCACAAGAAATATAAGTGAATCAATCAAAACCCTAACTCAAAATCATCACTCCAATCATCAAAACCATTTGAAACAAGCATCACAAGCACAATTCTAACATTAATACCCAACTTAATCATGATTAATGGAGAAAGAAAGGTTGATCAGCCATTATACCTCAAGACAAGAGCTTGCAAGAAGGATCCTCCACTTCTCCTTGAAATTTTTTGGTTCCTCAAGCTTCCCAAGCTTCCAAACTAGTGATTAATCGGTTTAGTTTTTCTTGTTTGCACTCAAAAGGTTGGATTCAAGGTTGAAAATTGAAAACTCTCTTCACTCTTTTGCCTCTCCTTGCTCTCGGCCAAAACAGAAAAAAAATGGTGAAGAATGAACTCAAATGAAAGATAAGAAGGTAAGACATTGGCTTGGTCAAGGAACCATAGGTGGCCAACACTTGTCACCACCAAAACCAACTAAAATTTTGTTTTCTTTTCCTTGCATTTTGGGTCAAATATTTCGGCTATAAGGGCTGAGGATGAGGGAGATATTTTGCAACAATATCAAGGAAATATGGTGGTAGGGAAGTGGTAGTCAAGTGGTGTGTTCAATCGGTAGTGATCGATACCCGTCGGTTTGAGCTGATTTTTTTTAAATCGCGTATACTAGGGTTTTTAACTTATAATCACTAACTTATTATTATCACTTCTAATCATATAATATTTCCGCATCCAAAAGTCACTCTTACCTACCAAATTTGATCCTCACTCCGTACCAAATAATCACACTACGAAAAAACGTGAAAATCCTAATTCGCGCTAACTTGAAAACGCAAAGAGAAAACCCTTACTTCTATATTCATTTGCACTTATTGTGGAGTGATTGGGTAGTAAGGCTAATATAAAAGAATAATTTCCAAATAAAAGGGTATTTTTAAGAAAAATATAAAGAATTTTACGGGTCCTCACATAACTTATATAACTTGATAACGAAAACGCGAATATCCTAGATGGGTCAAGTGATAATCACTCTCAAGCCGTACGCAAGTTGCAAGCATCTACCTAATCCTCGAGCATAAATTTGGGCAACACGCCCTTTGAATTTACCTATTTTCCAGCAATTTATGGCTTCATTCTTTTCCTCAATCAATCCCAAAGTTACACACAAAATAATCTCATTTCAATAGCCGTTCAATAGGCTCAAGGTCATGCAAGTACAAAATCAAGCTAACGACATGTGCGGAAATGAAGTTTAGCAAATGACAGATTTGACGTTGTTTTGCGTAACGGACACAACCGAAACTACGCTTTTTGGATTGGGGTGCAATTTATACCGTTTCGAAGCTAAGGCAGAGAGCTACAACTTTGATGAAGATCACCTAGTCCAGTTTGTAGTGTATCTAGGTCAAAATTTTGAATTACTAAACCAGAAGCGCACAAACAGGTCAGTTAACTGCGCTATGTTTAAACAACAATAACTCAGGCTACCGAAATCCAAACGAGGTGATTCCAAGGGCGTTGGAAAGATAAGACATAGCACTACAACTTTCATGTTTTGGCTAAATGCTAATTCAGTACAAATCAGGGTGAACAGACACGGTTAGTGTTGTGTAATATCAAAATTGTCCATTGGGCTAAACCTATGAGAGTCAGGGGTATTTTTGTCTTTTCATAAGCTACGTTGCTCCGATTGAGGTGAAATTTTGTAGAAAACTATAAAAAATCATTCTCTACAACTTTCATGTTTTATGGTAAGTCTAATTCGGCCTCTAACATAATGAACTGGAACCGGGCAGAACTGAAGCTACAATTTCCAGAAATCTGGAATTTTGTTATATTCAAGCTATAATTCACATTTTTACCTTAACGCTACCACTACTTTCTCCTTTACAAGATTATATACCATATATATACATCATATAACACCTAACCCACAAGAAATATAAGTGAATCAATCAAAACCCTAACTCAAAATCATCACTCCAATCATCAAAACCATTTGAAACAAGCATCACAAGCACAATTCTAACATTAATACCCAACTTAATCATGATTAATGGAGAAAGAAAGGTTGATCAGCCATTATACCTCAAGACAAGAGCTTGCAAGAAGGATCCTCCACTTCTCCTTGAAATTTTTTGGTTCCTCAAGCTTCCCAAGCTTCCAAACTAGTGATTAATCGGTTTAGTTTTTCTTGTTTGCACTCAAAAGGTTGGATTCAAGGTTGAAAATTGAAAACTCTCTTCACTCTTTTGCCTCTCCTTGCTCTCGGCCAAAACAGAAAAAAAATGGTGAAGAATGAACTCAAATGAAAGATAAGAAGGTAAGACATTGGCTTGGTCAAGGAACCATAGGTGGCCAACACTTGTCACCACCAAAACCAACTAAAATTTTGTTTTCTTTTCCTTGCATTTTGGGTCAAATATTTCGGCTATAAGGGCTGAGGATGAGGGAGATATTTTGCAACAATATCAAGGAAATATGGTGGTAGGGAAGTGGTAGTCAAGTGGTGTGTTCAATCGGTAGTGATCGATACCCGTCGGTTTGAGCTGATTTTTCTTAAATCGCGTATACTAGGGTTTTTAACTTATAATCACTAACTTATTATTATCACTTCTAATCATATAATATTTCCGCATCCAAAAGTCACTCTTACCTACCAAATTTGATCCTCACTCCGTACCAAATAATCACACTACGAAAAAACGTGAAAATCCTAATTCGCGCTAACTTGAAAACGCAAAGAGAAAACCCTTACTTCTATATTCATTTGCACTTATTGTGGAGTGATTGGGTAGTAAGGCTAATATAAAAGAATAATTTCCAAATAAAAGGGTATTTTTAAGAAAAATATAAAGAATTTTACGGGTCCTCACATAACTTATATAACTTGATAACGAAAACGCGAATATCCTAGATGGGTCAAGTGATAATCACTCTCAAGCCGTACGCAAGTTGCAAGCATCTACCTAATCCTCGAGCATAAATTTGGGCAACACGCCCTTTGAATTTACCTATTTTCCAGCAATTTATGGCTTCATTCTTTTCCTCAATCAATCCCAAAGTTACACACAAAATAATCTCATTTCAATAGCCGTTCAATAGGCTCAAGGTCATGCAAGTACAAAATCAAGCTAACGACATGTGCGGAAATGAAGTTTAGCAAAAGACAGATTTGACGTTGTTTTGCGTAACGGACACAACCGAAACTACGCTTTTTGGATTGGGGTGCAATTTATACCGTTTCGAAGCTAAGGCAGAGAGCTACAACTTTGATGAAGATCACCTAGTCCAGTTTGTAGTGTATCTAGGTCAAAATTTTGAATTACTAAACCAGAAGCGCACAAACAGGTCAGTTAACTGCGCTATGTTTAAACAACAATAACTCAGGCTACCGAAATCCAAACGAGGTGATTCCAAGGGCGTTGGAAAGATAAGACATAGCACTACAACTTTCATGTTTTGGCTAAATGCTAATTCAGTACAAATCAGGGTGAACAGACACGGTTAGTGTTGTGTAATATCAAAATTGTCCATTGGGCTAAACCTATGAGAGTCAGGGGTATTTTTGTCTTTTCATAAGCTACGTTGCTCCGATTGAGGTGAAATTTTGTAGAAAACTATAAAAAATCATTCTCTACAACTTTCATGTTTTATGGTAAGTCTAATTCGGCCTCTAACATAATGAACTGGAACCGGGCAGAACTGAAGCTACAATTTCCAGAAATCTGGAATTTTGTTATAATTCACATTTTTACCTTAACGCTACCACTACTTTCTCCTTTACAAGATTATATACCATATATATACATCATATAACACCTAACCCACAAGAAATATAAGTGAATCAATCAAAACCCTAACTCAAAATCATCACTCCAATCATCAAAACCATTTGAAACAAGCATCACAAGCACAATTCTAACATTAATACCCAACTTAATCATGATTAATGGAGAAAGAAAGGTTGATCAGCCATTATACCTCAAGACAAGAGCTTGCAAGAAGGATCCTCCACTTCTCCTTGAAATTTTTTGGTTCCTCAAGCTTCCCAAGCTTCCAAACTAGTGATTAATCGGTTTAGTTTTTCTTGTTTGCACTCAAAAGGTTGGATTCAAGGTTGAAAATTGAAAACTCTCTTCACTCTTTTGCCTCTCCTTGCTCTCGGCCAAAACAGAAAAAAAATGGTGAAGAATGAACTCAAATGAAAGATAAGAAGGTAAGACATTGGCTTGGTCAAGGAACCATAGGTGGCCAACACTTGTCACCACCAAAACCAACTAAAATTTTGTTTTCTTTTCCTTGCATTTTGGGTCAAATATTTCGGCTATAAGGGCTGAGGATGAGGGAGATATTTTGCAACAATATCAAGGAAATATGGTGGTAGGGAAGTGGTAGTCAAGTGGTGTGTTCAATCGGTAGTGATCGATACCCGTCGGTTTGAGCTGATTTTTCTTAAATCGCGTATACTAGGGTTTTTAACTTATAATCACTAACTTATTATTATCACTTCTAATCATATAATATTTCCGCATCCAAAAGTCACTCTTACCTACCAAATTTGATCCTCACTCCGTACCAAATAATCACACTACGAAAAAACGTGAAAATCCTAATTCGCGCTAACTTGAAAACGGAAAGAGAAAACCCTTACTTCTATATTCATTTGCACTTATTGTGGAGTGATTGGGTAGTAAGGCTAATATAAAAGAATAATTTCCAAATAAAAGGGTATTTTTAAGAAAAATATAAAGAATTTTACGGGTCCTCACATAACTTATATAACTTGATAACGAAAACGCGAATATCCTAGATGGGTCAAGTGATAATCACTCTCAAGCCGTACGCAAGTTGCAAGCATCTACCTAATCCTCGAGCATAAATTTGGGCAACACGCCCTTTGAATTTACCTATTTTCCAGCAATTTATGGCTTCATTCTTTTCCTCAATCAATCCCAAAGTTACACACAAAATAATCTCATTTCAATAGCCGTTCAATAGGCTCAAGGTCATGCAAGTACAAAATCAAGCTAACGACATGTGCGGAAATGAAGTTTAGCAAAAGACAGATTTGACGTTGTTTTGCGTAACGGACACAACCGAAACTACGCTTTTTGGATTGGGGTGCAATTTATACCGTTTCGAAGCTAAGGCAGAGAGCTACAACTTTGATGAAGATCACCTAGTCCAGTTTGTAGTGTATCTAGGTCAAAATTTTGAATTACTAAACCAGAAGCGCACAAACAGGTCAGTTAACTGCGCTATGTTTAAACAACAATAACTCAGGCTACCGAAATCCAAACGAGGTGATTCCAAGGGCGTTGGAAAGATAAGACATAGCACTACAACTTTCATGTTTTGGCTAAATGCTAATTCAGTACAAATCAGGGTGAACAGACACGGTTAGTGTTGTGTAATATCAAAATTGTCCATTGGGCTAAACCTATGAGAGTCAGGGGTATTTTTGTCTTTTCATAAGCTACGTTGCTCCGATTGAGGTGAAATTTTGTAGAAAACTATAAAAAATCATTCTCTACAACTTTCATGTTTTATGGTAAGTCTAATTCGGCCTCTAACATAATGAACTGGAACCGGGCAGAACTGAAGCTACAATTTCCAGAAATCTGGAATTTTGTCTATAATTCACATTTTTACCTTAACGCTACCACTACTTTCTCCTTTACAAGATTATATACCATATATATACATCATATAACACCTAACCCACAAGAAATATAAGTGAATCAATCAAAACCCTAACTCAAAATCATCACTCCAATCATCAAAACCATTTGAAACAAGCATCACAAGCACAATTCTAACATTAATACCCAACTTAATCATGATTAATGGAGAAAGAAAGGTTGATCAGCCATTATACCTCAAGACAAGAGCTTGCAAGAAGGATCCTCCACTTCTCCTTGAAATTTTTTGGTTCCTCAAGCTTCCCAAGCTTCCAAACTAGTGATTAATCGGTTTAGTTTTTCTTGTTTGCACTCAAAAGGTTGGATTCAAGGTTGAAAATTGAAAACTCTCTTCACTCTTTTGCCTCTCCTTGCTCTCGGCCAAAACAGAAAAAAAATGGTGAAGAATGAACTCAAATGAAAGATAAGAAGGTAAGACATTGGCTTGGTCAAGGAACCATAGGTGGCCAACACTTGTCACCACCAAAACCAACTAAAATTTTGTTTTCTTTTCCTTGCATTTTGGGTCAAATATTTCGGCTATAAGGGCTGAGGATGAGGGAGATATTTTGCAACAATATCAAGGAAATATGGTGGTAGGGAAGTGGTAGTCAAGTGGTGTGTTCAATCGGTAGTGATCGATACCCGTCGGTTTGAGCTGATTTTTCTTAAATCGCGTATACTAGGGTTTTTAACTTATAATCACTAACTTATTATTATCACTTCTAATCATATAATATTTCCGCATCCAAAAGTCACTCTTACCTACCAAATTTGATCCTCACTCCGTACCAAATAATCACACTACGAAAAAACGTGAAAATCCTAATTCGCGCTAACTTGAAAACGCAAAGAGAAAACCCTTACTTCTATATTCATTTGCACTTATTGTGGAGTGATTGGGTAGTAAGGCTAATATAAAAGAATAATTTCCAAATAAAAGGGTATTTTTAAGAAAAATATAAAGAATTTTACGGGTCCTCACATAACTTATATAACTTGATAACGAAAACGCGAATATCCTAGATGGGTCAAGTGATAATCACTCTCAAGCCGTACGCAAGTTGCAAGCATCTACCTAATCCTCGAGCATAAATTTGGGCAACACGCCCTTTGAATTTACCTATTTTCCAGCAATTTATGGCTTCATTCTTTTCCTCAATCAATCCCAAAGTTACACACAAAATAATCTCATTTCAATAGCCGTTCAATAGGCTCAAGGTCATGCAAGTACAAAATCAAGCTAACGACATGTGCGGAAATGAAGTTTAGCAAAAGACAGATTTGACGTTGTTTTGCGTAACGGACACAACCGAAACTACGCTTTTTGGATTGGGGTGCAATTTATACCGTTTCGAAGCTAAGGCAGAGAGCTACAACTTTGATGAAGATCACCTAGTCCAGTTTGTAGTGTATCTAGGTCAAAATTTTGAATTACTAAACCAGAAGCGCACAAACAGGTCAGTTAACTGCGCTATGTTTAAACAACAATAACTCAGGCTACCGAAATCCAAACGAGGTGATTCCAAGGGCGTTGGAAAGATAAGACATAGCACTACAACTTTCATGTTTTGGCTAAATGCTAATTCAGTACAAATCAGGGTGAACAGACACGGTTAGTGTTGTGTAATATCAAAATTGTCCATTGGGCTAAACCTATGAGAGTCAGGGGTATTTTTGTCTTTTCATAAGCTACGTTGCTCCGATTGAGGTGAAATTTTGTAGAAAACTATAAAAAATCATTCTCTACAACTTTCATGTTTTATGGTAAGTCTAATTCGGCCTCTAACATAATGAACTGGAACCGGGCAGAACTGAAGCTACAATTTCCAGAAATCTGGAATTTTGTTATAATTCACATTTTTACCTTAACGCTACCACTACTTTCTCCTTTACAAGATTATATACCATATATATACATCATATAACACCTAACCCACAAGAAATATAAGTGAATCAATCAAAACCCTAACTCAAAATCATCACTCCAATCATCAAAACCATTTGAAACAAGCATCACAAGCACAATTCTAACATTAATACCCAACTTAATCATGATTAATGGAGAAAGAAAGGTTGATCAGCCATTATACCTCAAGACAAGAGCTTGCAAGAAGGATCCTCCACTTCTCCTTGAAATTTTTTGGTTCCTCAAGCTTCCCAAGCTTCCAAACTAGTGATTAATCGGTTTAGTTTTTCTTGTTTGCACTCAAAAGGTTGGATTCAAGGTTGAAAATTGAAAACTCTCTTCACTCTTTTGCCTCTCCTTGCTCTCGGCCAAAACAGAAAAAAAATGGTGAAGAATGAACTCAAATGAAAGATAAGAAGGTAAGACATTGGCTTGGTCAAGGAACTATAGGTGGCCAACACTTGTCACCACCAAAACCAACTAAAATTTTGTTTTCTTTTCCTTGCATTTTGGGTCAAATATTTCGGCTATAAGGGCTGAGGATGAGGGAGATATTTTGCAACAATATCAAGGAAATATGGTGGTAGGGAAGTGGTAGTCAAGTGGTGTGTTCAATCGGTAGTGATCGATACCCGTCGGTTTGAGCTGATTTTTCTTAAATCGCGTATACTAGGGTTTTTAACTTATAATCACTAACTTATTATTATCACTTCTAATCATATAATATTTCCGCATCCAAAAGTCACTCTTACCTACCAAATTTGATCCTCACTCCGTACCAAATAATCACACTACGAAAAAACGTGAAAATCCTAATTCGCGCTAACTTGAAAACGGAAAGAGAAAACCCTTACTTCTATATTCATTTGCACTTATTGTGGAGTGATTGGGTAGTAAGGCTAATATAAAAGAATAATTTCCAAATAAAAGGGTATTTTTAAGAAAAATATAAAGAATTTTACGGGTCCTCACATAACTTATATAACTTGATAACGAAAACGCGAATATCCTAGATGGGTCAAGTGATAATCACTCTCAAGCCGTACGCAAGTTGCAAGCATCTACCTAATCCTCGAGCATAAATTTGGGCAACACGCCCTTTGAATTTACCTATTTTCCAGCAATTTATGGCTTCATTCTTTTCCTCAATCAATCCCAAAGTTACACACAAAATAATCTCATTTCAATAGCCGTTCAATAGGCTCAAGGTCATGCAAGTACAAAATCAAGCTAACGACATGTGCGGAAATGAAGTTTAGCAAAAGACAGATTTGACGTTGTTTTGCGTAACGGACACAACCGAAACTACGCTTTTTGGATTGGGGTGCAATTTATACCGTTTCGAAGCTAAGGCAGAGAGCTACAACTTTGATGAAGATCACCTAGTCCAGTTTGTAGTGTATCTATGTCAAAATTTTGAATTACTAAACCAGAAGCGCACAAACAGGTCAGTTAACTGCGCTATGTTTAAACAACAATAACTCAGGCTACCGAAATCCAAACGAGGTGATTCCAAGGGCGTTGGAAAGATAATACATAGCACTACAACTTTCATGTTTTGGCTAAATGCTAATTCAGTACAAATCAGGGTGAACAGACACGGTTAGTGTTGTGTAATATCAAAATTGTCCATTGGGCTAAACCTATGAGAGTCAGGGGTATTGTTGTCTTTTCATAAGCTACGTTGCTCCGATTGAGGTGAAATTTTGTAGAAAACTATAAAAAATCATTCTCTACAACTTTCATGTTTTATGGTAAGTCTAATTCGGCCTCTAACATAATGAACTGGAACCGGGCAGAACTGAAGCTACAATTTCCAGAAATCTGGAATTTTGTTATAATTCACATTTTTACCTTAACGCTACCACTACTTTCTCCTTTACAAGATTATATACCATATATATACATCATATAACACCTAACCCACAAGAAATATAAGTGAATCAATCAAAACCCTAACTCAAAATCATCACTCCAATCATCAAAACCATTTGAAACAAGCATCACAAGCACAATTCTAACATTAATACCCAACTTAATCATGATTAATGGAGAAAGAAAGGTTGATCAGCCATTATACCTCAAGACAAGAGCTTGCAAGAAGGATCCTCCACTTCTCCTTGAAATTTTTTGGTTCCTCAAGCTTCCCAAGCTTCCAAACTAGTGATTAATCGGTTTAGTTTTTCTTGTTTGCACTCAAAAGGTTGGATTCAAGGTTGAAAATTGAAAACTCTCTTCACTCTTTTGCCTCTCCTTGCTCTCGGCCAAAACAGAAAAAAAATGGTGAAGAATGAACTCAAATGAAAGATAAGAAGGTAAGACATTGGCTTGGTCAAGGAACCATAGGTGGCCAACACTTGTCACCACCAAAACCAACTAAAATTTTGTTTTCTTTTCCTTGCATTTTGGGTCAAATATTTCGGCTATAAGGGCTGAGGATGAGGGAGATATTTTGCAACAATATCAAGGAAATATGGTGGTAGGGAAGTGGTAGTCAAGTGGTGTGTTCAATCGGTAGTGATCGATACCCGTCGGTTTGAGCTGATTTTTCTTAAATCGCGTATACTAGGGTTTTTAACTTATAATCACTAACTTATTATTATCACTTCTAATCATATAATATTTCCGCATCCAAAAGTCACTCTTACCTACCAAATTTGATCCTCACTCCGTACCAAATAATCACACTACGAAAAAACGTGAAAATCCTAATTCGCGCTAACTTGAAAACGGAAAGAGAAAACCCTTACTTCTATATTCATTTGCACTTATTGTGGAGTGATTGGGTAGTAAGGCTAATATAAAAGAATAATTTCCAAATAAAAGGGTATTTTTAAGAAAAATATAAAGAATTTTACGGGTCCTCACATAACTTATATAACTTGATAACGAAAACGCGAATATCCTAGATGGGTCAAGTGATAATCACTCTCAAGCCGTACGCAAGTTGCAAGCATCTACCTAATCCTCGAGCATAAATTTGGGCAACACGCCCTTTGAATTTACCTATTTTCCAGCAATTTATGGCTTCATTCTTTTCCTCAATCAATCCCAAAGTTACACACAAAATAATCTCATTTCAATAGCCGTTCAATAGGCTCAAGGTCATGCAAGTACAAAATCAAGCTAACGACATGTGCGGAAATGAAGTTTAGCAAAAGACAGATTTGACGTTGTTTTGCGTAACGGACACAACCGAAACTACGCTTTTTGGATTGGGGTGCAATTTATACCGTTTCGAAGCTAAGGCAGAGAGCTACAACTTTGATGAAGATCACCTAGTCCAGTTTGTAGTGTATCTAGGTCAAAATTTTGAATTACTAAACCAGAAGCGCACAAACAGGTCAGTTAACTGCGCTATGTTTAAACAACAATAACTCAGGCTACCGAAATCCAAACGAGGTGATTCCAAGGGCGTTGGAAAGATAAGACATAGCACTACAACTTTCATGTTTTGGCTAAATGCTAATTCAGTACAAATCAGGGTGAACAGACACGGTTAGTGTTGTGTAATATCAAAATTGTCCATTGGGCTAAACCTATGAGAGTCAGGGGTATTTTTGTCTTTTCATAAGCTACGTTGCTCCGATTGAGGTGAAATTTTGTAGAAAACTATAAAAAATCATTCTCTACAACTTTCATGTTTTATGGTAAGTCTAATTCGGCCTCTAACATAATGAACTGGAACCGGGCAGAACTGAAGCTACAATTTCCAGAAATCTGGAATTTTGTTATAATTCACATTTTTACCTTAACGCTACCACTACTTTCTCCTTTACAAGATTATATACCATATATATACATCATATAACACCTAACCCACAAGAAATATAAGTGAATCAATCAAAACCCTAACTCAAAATCATCACTCCAATCATCAAAACCATTTGAAACAAGCATCACAAGCACAATTCTAACATTAATACCCAACTTAATCATGATTAATGGAGAAAGAAAGGTTGATCAGCCATTATACCTCAAGACAAGAGCTTGCAAGAAGGATCCTCCACTTCTCCTTGAAATTTTTTGGTTCCTCAAGCTTCCCAAGCTTCCAAACTAGTGATTAATCGGTTTAGTTTTTCTTGTTTGCACTCAAAAGGTTGGATTCAAGGTTGAAAATTGAAAACTCTCTTCACTCTTTTGCCTCTCCTTGCTCTCGGCCAAAACAGAAAAAAAATGGTGAAGAATGAACTCAAATGAAAGATAAGAAGGTAAGACATTGGCTTGGTCAAGGAACCATAGGTGGCCAACACTTGTCACCACCAAAACCAACTAAAATTTTGTTTTCTTTTCCTTGCATTTTGGGTCAAATATTTCGGCTATAAGGGCTGAGGATGAGGGAGATATTTTGCAACAATATCAAGGAAATATGGTGGTAGGGAAGTGGTAGTCAAGTGGTGTGTTCAATCGGTAGTGATCGATACCCGTCGGTTTGAGCTGATTTTTCTTAAATCGCGTATACTAGGGTTTTTAACTTATAATCACTAACTTATTATTATCACTTCTAATCATATAATATTTCCGCATCCAAAAGTCACTCTTACCTACCAAATTTGATCCTCACTCCGTACCAAATAATCACACTACGAAAAAACGTGAAAATCCTAATTCGCGCTAACTTGAAAACGGAAAGAGAAAACCCTTACTTCTATATTCATTTGCACTTATTGTGGAGTGATTGGGTAGTAAGGCTAATATAAAAGAATAATTTCCAAATAAAAGGGTATTTTTAAGAAAAATATAAAGAATTTTACGGGTCCTCACATAACTTATATAACTTGATAACGAAAACGCGAATATCCTAGATGGGTCAAGTGATAATCACTCTCAAGCCGTACGCAAGTTGCAAGCATCTACCTAATCCTCGAGCATAAATTTGGGCAACACGCCCTTTGAATTTACCTATTTTCCAGCAATTTATGGCTTCATTCTTTTCCTCAATCAATCCCAAAGTTACACACAAAATAATCTCATTTCAATAGCCGTTCAATAGGCTCAAGGTCATGCAAGTACAAAATCAAGCTAACGACATGTGCGGAAATGAAGTTTAGCAAAAGACAGATTTGACGTTGTTTTGCGTAACGGACACAACCGAAACTACGCTTTTTGGATTGGGGTGCAATTTATACCGTTTCGAAGCTAAGGCAGAGAGCTACAACTTTGATGAAGATCACCTAGTCCAGTTTGTAGTGTATCTAGGTCAAAATTTTGAATTACTAAACCAGAAGCGCACAAACAGGTCAGTTAACTGCGCTATGTTTAAACAACAATAACTCAGGCTACCGAAATCCAAACGAGGTGATTCCAAGGGCGTTGGAAAGATAAGACATAGCACTACAACTTTCATGTTTTGGCTAAATGCTAATTCAGTACAAATCAGGGTGAACAGACACGGTTAGTGTTGTGTAATATCAAAATTGTCCATT
Source organism: Coffea arabica (assembly GCF_036785885.1). NCBI lineage: Eukaryota > Viridiplantae > Streptophyta > Magnoliopsida > Gentianales > Rubiaceae > Coffea > Coffea arabica. Next base: position 9,844,071 of record NC_092324.1, on the reverse strand, counting down.
GGGCTAAACCTATGAGAGTCAGGGGTATTTTTGTCTTTTCATAAGCTACGTTGCTCCGATTGAGGTGAAATTTTGTAGAAAACTATAAAAAATCATTCTCTACAACTTTCATGTTTTATGGTAAGTCTAATTCGGCCTCTAACATAATGAACTGGAACCGGGCAGAACTGAAGCTACAATTTCCAGAAATCTGGAATTTTGTTATAATTCACATTTTTACCTTAACGCTACCACTACTTTCTCCTTTACAAGATTATATACCATATATATACATCATATAACACCTAACCCACAAGAAATATAAGTGAATCAATCAAAACCCTAACTCAAAATCATCACTCCAATCATCAAAACCATTTGAAACAAGCATCACAAGCACAATTCTAACATTAATACCCAACTTAATCATGATTAATGGAGAAAGAAAGGTTGATCAGCCATTATACCTCAAGACAAGAGCTTGCAAGAAGGATCCTCCACTTCTCCTTGAAATTTTTTGGTTCCTCAAGCTTCCCAAGCTTCCAAACTAGTGATTAATCGGTTTAGTTTTTCTTGTTTGCACTCAAAAGGTTGGATTCAAGGTTGAAAATTGAAAACTCTCTTCACTCTTTTGCCTCTCCTTGCTCTCGGCCAAAACAGAAAAAAAATGGTGAAGAATGAACTCAAATGAAAGATAAGAAGGTAAGACATTGGCTTGGTCAAGGAACCATAGGTGGCCAACACTTGTCACCACCAAAACCAACTAAAATTTTGTTTTCTTTTCCTTGCATTTTGGGTCAAATATTTCGGCTATAAGGGCTGAGGATGAGGGAGATATTTTGCAACAATATCAAGGAAATATGGTGGTAGGGAAGTGGTAGTCAAGTGGTGTGTTCAATCGGTAGTGATCGATACCCGTCGGTTTGAGCTGATTTTTCTTAAATCGCGTATACTAGGGTTTTTAACTTATAATCACTAACTTATTATTATCACTTCTAATCATATAATATTTCCGCATCCAAAAGTCACTCTTACCTACCAAATTTGATCCTCACTCCGTACCAAATAATCACACTACGAAAAAACGTGAAAATCCTAATTCGCGCTAACTTGAAAACGGAAAGAGAAAACCCTTACTTCTATATTCATTTGCACTTATTGTGGAGTGATTGGGTAGTAAGGCTAATATAAAAGAATAATTTCCAAATAAAAGGGTATTTTTAAGAAAAATATAAAGAATTTTACGGGTCCTCACATAACTTATATAACTTGATAACGAAAACGCGAATATCCTAGATGGGTCAAGTGATAATCACTCTCAAGCCGTACGCAAGTTGCAAGCATCTACCTAATCCTCGAGCATAAATTTGGGCAACACGCCCTTTGAATTTACCTATTTTCCAGCAATTTATGGCTTCATTCTTTTCCTCAATCAATCCCAAAGTTACACACAAAATAATCTCATTTCAATAGCCGTTCAATAGGCTCAAGGTCATGCAAGTACAAAATCAAGCTAACGACATGTGCGGAAATGAAGTTTAGCAAAAGACAGATTTGACGTTGTTTTGCGTAACGGACACAACCGAAACTACGCTTTTTGGATTGGGGTGCAATTTATACCGTTTCGAAGCTAAGGCAGAGAGCTACAACTTTGATGAAGATCACCTAGTCCAGTTTGTAGTGTATCTAGGTCAAAATTTTGAATTACTAAACCAGAAGCGCACAAACAGGTCAGTTAACTGCGCTATGTTTAAACAACAATAACTCAGGCTACCGAAATCCAAACGAGGTGATTCCAAGGGCGTTGGAAAGATAAGACATAGCACTACAACTTTCATGTTTTGGCTAAATGCTAATTCAGTACAAATCAGGGTGAACAGACACGGTTAGTGTTGTGTAATATCAAAATTGTCCATTGGGCTAAACCTATGAGAGTCAGGGGTATTTTTGTCTTTTCATAAGCTACGTTGCTCCGATTGAGGTGAAATTTTGTAGAAAACTATAAAAAATCATTCTCTACAACTTTCATGTTTTATGGTAAGTCTAATTCGGCCTCTAACATAATGAACTGGAACCGGGCAGAACTGAAGCTACAATTTCCAGAAATCTGGAATTTTGTTATAATTCACATTTTTACCTTAACGCTACCACTACTTTCTCCTTTACAAGATTATATACCATATATATACATCATATAACACCTAACCCACAAGAAATATAAGTGAATCAATCAAAACCCTAACTCAAAATCATCACTCCAATCATCAAAACCATTTGAAACAAGCATCACAAGCACAATTCTAACATTAATACCCAACTTAATCATGATTAATGGAGAAAGAAAGGTTGATCAGCCATTATACCTCAAGACAAGAGCTTGCAAGAAGGATCCTCCACTTCTCCTTGAAATTTTTTGGTTCCTCAAGCTTCCCAAGCTTCCAAACTAGTGATTAATCGGTTTAGTTTTTCTTGTTTGCACTCAAAAGGTTGGATTCAAGGTTGAAAATTGAAAACTCTCTTCACTCTTTTGCCTCTCCTTGCTCTCGGCCAAAACAGAAAAAAAATGGTGAAGAATGAACTCAAATGAAAGATAAGAAGGTAAGACATTGGCTTGGTCAAGGAACCATAGGTGGCCAACACTTGTCACCACCAAAACCAACTAAAATTTTGTTTTCTTTTCCTTGCATTTTGGGTCAAATATTTCGGCTATAAGGGCTGAGGATGAGGGAGATATTTTGCAACAATATCAAGGAAATATGGTGGTAGGGAAGTGGTAGTCAAGTGGTGTGTTCAATCGGTAGTGATCGATACCCGTCGGTTTGAGCTGATTTTTCTTAAATCGCGTATACTAGGGTTTTTAACTTATAATCACTAACTTATTATTATCACTTCTAATCATATAATATTTCCGCATCCAAAAGTCACTCTTACCTACCAAATTTGATCCTCACTCCGTACCAAATAATCACACTACGAAAAAACGTGAAAATCCTAATTCGCGCTAACTTGAAAACGCAAAGAGAAAACCCTTACTTCTATATTCATTTGCACTTATTGTGGAGTGATTGGGTAGTAAGGCTAATATAAAAGAATAATTTCCAAATAAAAGGGTATTTTTAAGAAAAATATAAAGAATTTTACGGGTCCTCACATAACTTATATAACTTGATAACGAAAACGCGAATATCCTAGATGGGTCAAGTGATAATCACTCTCAAGCCGTACGCAAGTTGCAAGCATCTACCTAATCCTCGAGCATAAATTTGGGCAACACGCCCTTTGAATTTACCTATTTTCCAGCAATTTATGGCTTCATTCTTTTCCTCAATCAATCCCAAAGTTACACACAAAATAATCTCATTTCAATAGCCGTTCAATAGGCTCAAGGTCATGCAAGTACAAAATCAAGCTAACGACATGTGCGGAAATGAAGTTTAGCAAAAGACAGATTTGACGTTGTTTTGCGTAACGGACACAACCGAAACTACGCTTTTTGGATTGGGGTGCAATTTATACCGTTTCGAAGCTAAGGCAGAGAGCTACAACTTTGATGAAGATCACCTAGTCCAGTTTGTAGTGTATCTAGGTCAAAATTTTGAATTACTAAACCAGAAGCGCACAAACAGGTCAGTTAACTGCGCTATGTTTAAACAACAATAACTCAGGCTACCGAAATCCAAACGAGGTGATTCCAAGGGCGTTGGAAAGATAAGACATAGCACTACAACTTTCATGTTTTGGCTAAATGCTAATTCAGTACAAATCAGGGTGAACAGACACGGTTAGTGTTGTGTAATATCAAAATTGTCCATTGGGCTAAACCTATGAGAGTCAGGGGTATTTTTGTCTTTTCATAAGCTACGTTGCTCCGATTGAGGTGAAATTTTGTAGAAAACTATAAAAAATCATTCTCTACAACTTTCATGTTTTATGGTAAGTCTAATTCGGCCTCTAACATAATGAACTGGAACCGGGCAGAACTGAAGCTACAATTTCCAGAAATCTGGAATTTTGTTATATTCAAGCTATAATTCACATTTTTACCTTAACGCTACCACTACTTTCTCCTTTACAAGATTATATACCATATATATACATCATATAACACCTAACCCACAAGAAATATAAGTGAATCAATCAAAACCCTAACTCAAAATCATCACTCCAATCATCAAAACCATTTGAAACAAGCATCACAAGCACAATTCTAACATTAATACCCAACTTAATCATGATTAATGGAGAAAGAAAGGTTGATCAGCCATTATACCTCAAGACAAGAGCTTGCAAGAAGGATCCTCCACTTCTCCTTGAAATTTTTTGGTTCCTCAAGCTTCCCAAGCTTCCAAACTAGTGATTAATCGGTTTAGTTTTTCTTGTTTGCACTCAAAAGGTTGGATTCAAGGTTGAAAATTGAAAACTCTCTTCACTCTTTTGCCTCTCCTTGCTCTCGGCCAAAACAGAAAAAAAATGGTGAAGAATGAACTCAAATGAAAGATAAGAAGGTAAGACATTGGCTTGGTCAAGGAACCATAGGTGGCCAACACTTGTCACCACCAAAACCAACTAAAATTTTGTTTTCTTTTCCTTGCATTTTGGGTCAAATATTTCGGCTATAAGGGCTGAGGATGAGGGAGATATTTTGCAACAATATCAAGGAAATATGGTGGTAGGGAAGTGGTAGTCAAGTGGTGTGTTCAATCGGTAGTGATCGATACCCGTCGGTTTGAGCTGATTTTTCTTAAATCGCGTATACTAGGGTTTTTAACTTATAATCACTAACTTATTATTATCACTTCTAATCATATAATATTTCCGCATCCAAAAGTCACTCTTACCTACCAAATTTGATCCTCACTCCGTACCAAATAATCACACTACGAAAAAACGTGAAAATCCTAATTCGCGCTAACTTGAAAACGCAAAGAGAAAACCCTTACTTCTATATTCATTTGCACTTATTGTGGAGTGATTGGGTAGTAAGGCTAATATAAAAGAATAATTTCCAAATAAAAGGGTATTTTTAAGAAAAATATAAAGAATTTTACGGGTCCTCACATAACTTATATAACTTGATAACGAAAACGCGAATATCCTAGATGGGTCAAGTGATAATCACTCTCAAGCCGTACGCAAGTTGCAAGCATCTACCTAATCCTCGAGCATAAATTTGGGCAACACGCCCTTTGAATTTACCTATTTTCCAGCAATTTATGGCTTCATTCTTTTCCTCAATCAATCCCAAAGTTACACACAAAATAATCTCATTTCAATAGCCGTTCAATAGGCTCAAGGTCATGCAAGTACAAAATCAAGCTAACGACATGTGCGGAAATGAAGTTTAGCAAAAGACAGATTTGACGTTGTTTTGCGTAACGGACACAACCGAAACTACGCTTTTTGGATTGGGGTGCAATTTATACCGTTTCGAAGCTAAGGCAGAGAGCTACAACTTTGATGAAGATCACCTAGTCCAGTTTGTAGTGTATCTAGGTCAAAATTTTGAATTACTAAACCAGAAGCGCACAAACAGGTCAGTTAACTGCGCTATGTTTAAACAACAATAACTCAGGCTACCGAAATCCAAACGAGGTGATTCCAAGGGCGTTGGAAAGATAAGACATAGCACTACAACTTTCATGTTTTGGCTAAATGCTAATTCAGTACAAATCAGGGTGAACAGACACGGTTAGTGTTGTGTAATATCAAAATTGTCCATTGGGCTAAACCTATGAGAGTCAGGGGTATTTTTGTCTTTTCATAAGCTACGTTGCTCCGATTGAGGTGAAATTTTGTAGAAAACTATAAAAAATCATTCTCTACAACTTTCATGTTTTATGGTAAGTCTAATTCGGCCTCTAACATAATGAACTGGAACCGGGCAGAACTGAAGCTACAATTTCCAGAAATCTGGAATTTTGTTATAATTCACATTTTTACCTTAACGCTACCACTACTTTCTCCTTTACAAGATTATATACCATATATATACATCATATAACACCTAACCCACAAGAAATATAAGTGAATCAATCAAAACCCTAACTCAAAATCATCACTCCAATCATCAAAACCATTTGAAACAAGCATCACAAGCACAATTCTAACATTAATACCCAACTTAATCATGATTAATGGAGAAAGAAAGGTTGATCAGCCATTATACCTCAAGACAAGAGCTTGCAAGAAGGATCCTCCACTTCTCCTTGAAATTTTTTGGTTCCTCAAGCTTCCCAAGCTTCCAAACTAGTGATTAATCGGTTTAGTTTTTCTTGTTTGCACTCAAAAGGTTGGATTCAAGGTTGAAAATTGAAAACTCTCTTCACTCTTTTGCCTCTCCTTGCTCTCGGCCAAAACAGAAAAAAAATGGTGAAGAATGAACTCAAATGAAAGATAAGAAGGTAAGACATTGGCTTGGTCAAGGAACCATAGGTGGCCAACACTTGTCACCACCAAAACCAACTAAAATTTTGTTTTCTTTTCCTTGCATTTTGGGTCAAATATTTCGGCTATAAGGGCTGAGGATGAGGGAGATATTTTGCAACAATATCAAGGAAATATGGTGGTAGGGAAGTGGTAGTCAAGTGGTGTGTTCAATCGGTAGTGATCGATACCCGTCGGTTTGAGCTGATTTTTCTTAAATCGCGTATACTAGGGTTTTTAACTTATAATCACTAACTTATTATTATCACTTCTAATCATATAATATTTCCGCATCCAAAAGTCACTCTTACCTACCAAATTTGATCCTCACTCCGTACCAAATAATCACACTACGAAAAAACGTGAAAATCCTAATTCGCGCTAACTTGAAAACGGAAAGAGAAAACCCTTACTTCTATATTCATTTGCACTTATTGTGGAGTGATTGGGTAGTAAGGCTAATATAAAAGAATAATTTCCAAATAAAAGGGTATTTTTAAGAAAAATATAAAGAATTTTACGGGTCCTCACATAACTTATATAACTTGATAACGAAAACGCGAATATCCTAGATGGGTCAAGTGATAATCACTCTCAAGCCGTACGCAAGTTGCAAGCATCTACCTAATCCTCGAGCATAAATTTGGGCAACACGCCCTTTGAATTTACCTATTTTCCAGCAATTTATGGCTTCATTCTTTTCCTCAATCAATCCCAAAGTTACACACAAAATAATCTCATTTCAATAGCCGTTCAATAGGCTCAAGGTCATGCAAGTACAAAATCAAGCTAACGACATGTGCGGAAATGAAGTTTAGCAAAAGACAGATTTGACGTTGTTTTGCGTAACGGACACAACCGAAACTACGCTTTTTGGATTGGGGTGCAATTTATACCGTTTCGAAGCTAAGGCAGAGAGCTACAACTTTGATGAAGATCACCTAGTCCAGTTTGTAGTGTATCTAGGTCAAAATTTTGAATTACTAAACCAGAAGCGCACAAACAGGTCAGTTAACTGCGCTATGTTTAAACAACAATAACTCAGGCTACCGAAATCCAAACGAGGTGATTCCAAGGGCGTTGGAAAGATAAGACATAGCACTACAACTTTCATGTTTTGGCTAAATGCTAATTCAGTACAAATCAGGGTGAACAGACACGGTTAGTGTTGTGTAATATCAAAATTGTCCATTGGGCTAAACCTATGAGAGTCAGGGGTATTTTTGTCTTTTCATAAGCTACGTTGCTCCGATTGAGGTGAAATTTTGTAGAAAACTATAAAAAATCATTCTCTACAACTTTCATGTTTTATGGTAAGTCTAATTCGGCCTCTAACATAATGAACTGGAACCGGGCAGAACTGAAGCTACAATTTCCAGAAATCTGGAATTTTGTTATATTCAAGCTATAATTCACATTTTTACCTTAACGCTACCACTACTTTCTCCTTTACAAGATTATATACCATATATATACATCATATAACACCTAACCCACAAGAAATATAAGTGAATCAATCAAAACCCTAACTCAAAATCATCACTCCAATCATCAAAACCATTTGAAACAAGCATCACAAGCACAATTCTAACATTAATACCCAACTTAATCATGATTAATGGAGAAAGAAAGGTTGATCAGCCATTATACCTCAAGACAAGAGCTTGCAAGAAGGATCCTCCACTTCTCCTTGAAATTTTTTGGTTCCTCAAGCTTCCCAAGCTTCCAAACTAGTGATTAATCGGTTTAGTTTTTCTTGTTTGCACTCAAAAGGTTGGATTCAAGGTTGAAAATTGAAAACTCTCTTCACTCTTTTGCCTCTCCTTGCTCTCGGCCAAAACAGAAAAAAAATGGTGAAGAATGAACTCAAATGAAAGATAAGAAGGTAAGACATTGGCTTGGTCAAGGAACCATAGGTGGCCAACACTTGTCACCACCAAAACCAACTAAAATTTTGTTTTCTTTTCCTTGCATTTTGGGTCAAATATTTCGGCTATAAGGGCTGAGGATGAGGGAGATATTTTGCAACAATATCAAGGAAATATGGTGGTAGGGAAGTGGTAGTCAAGTGGTGTGTTCAATCGGTAGTGATCGATACCCGTCGGTTTGAGCTGATTTTTCTTAAATCGCGTATACTAGGGTTTTTAACTTATAATCACTAACTTATTATTATCACTTCTAATCATATAATATTTCCGCATCCAAAAGTCACTCTTACCTACCAAATTTGATCCTCACTCCGTACCAAATAATCACACTACGAAAAAACGTGAAAATCCTAATTCGCGCTAACTTGAAAACGCAAAGAGAAAACCCTTACTTCTATATTCATTTGCACTTATTGTGGAGTGATTGGGTAGTAAGGCTAATATAAAAGAATAATTTCCAAATAAAAGGGTATTTTTAAGAAAAATATAAAGAATTTTACGGGTCCTCACATAACTTATATAACTTGATAACGAAAACGCGAATATCCTAGATGGGTCAAGTGATAATCACTCTCAAGCCGTACGCAAGTTGCAAGCATCTACCTAATCCTCGAGCATAAATTTGGGCAACACGCCCTTTGAATTTACCTATTTTCCAGCAATTTATGGCTTCATTCTTTTCCTCAATCAATCCCAAAGTTACACACAAAATAATCTCATTTCAATAGCCGTTCAATAGGCTCAAGGTCATGCAAGTACAAAATCAAGCTAACGACATGTGCGGAAATGAAGTTTAGCAAAAGACAGATTTGACGTTGTTTTGCGTAACGGACACAACCGAAACTACGCTTTTTGGATTGGGGTGTAATTTATACCGTTTCGAAGCTAAGGCAGAGAGCTACAACTTTGATGAAGATCACCTAGTCCAGTTTGTAGTGTATCTAGGTCAAAATTTTGAATTACTAAACCAGAAGCGCACAAACAGGTCAGTTAACTGCGCTATGTTTAAACAACAATAACTCAGGCTACCGAAATCCAAACGAGGTGATTCCAAGGGCGTTGGAAAGATAAGACATAGCACTACAACTTTCATGTTTTGGCTAAATGCTAATTCAGTACAAATCAGGGTGAACAGACACGGTTAGTGTTGTGTAATATCAAAATTGTCCATTGGGCTAAACCTATGAGAGTCAGGGGTATTTTTGTCTTTTCATAAGCTACGTTGCTCCGATTGAGGTGAAATTTTGTAGAAAACTATAAAAAATCATTCTCTACAACTTTCATGTTTTATGGTAAGTCTAATTCGGCCTCTAACATAATGAACTAGAACCGGGCAGAACTGAAGCTACAATTTCCAGAAATCTGGAATTTTGTTATAATTCACATTTTTACCTTAACGCTACCACTACTTTCTCCTTTACAAGATTATATACCATATATATACATCATATAACACCTAACCCACAAGAAATATAAGTGAATCAATCAAAACCCTAACTCAAAATCATCACTCCAATCATCAAAACCATTTGAAACAAGCATCACAAGCACAATTCTAACATTAATACCCAACTTAATCATGATTAATGGAGAAAGAAAGGTTGATCAGCCATTATACCTCAAGACAAGAGCTTGCAAGAAGGATCCTCCACTTCTCCTTGAAATTTTTTGGTTCCTCAAGCTTCCCAAGCTTCCAAACTAGTGATTAATCGGTTTAGTTTTTCTTGTTTGCACTCAAAAGGTTGGATTCAAGGTTGAAAATTGAAAACTCTCTTCACTCTTTTGCCTCTCCTTGCTCTCGGCCAAAACAGAAAAAAAATGGTGAAGAATGAACTCAAATGAAAGATAAGAAGGTAAGACATTGGCTTGGTCAAGGAACTATAGGTGGCCAACACTTGTCACCACCAAAACCAACTAAAATTTTGTTTTCTTTTCCTTGCATTTTGGGTCAAATATTTCGGCTATAAGGGCTGAGGATGAGGGAGATATTTTGCAACAATATCAAGGAAATATGGTGGTAGGGAAGTGGTAGTCAAGTGGTGTGTTCAATCGGTAGTGATCGATACCCGTCGGTTTGAGCTGATTTTTCTTAAATCGCGTATACTAGGGTTTTTAACTTATAATCACTAACTTATTATTATCACTTCTAATCATATAATATTTCCGCATCCAAAAGTCACTCTTACCTACCAAATTTGATCCTCACTCCGTACCAAATAATCACACTACGAAAAAACGTGAAAATCCTAATTCGCGCTAACTTGAAAACGGAAAGAGAAAACCCTTACTTCTATATTCATTTGCACTTATTGTGGAGTGATTGGGTAGTAAGGCTAATATAAAAGAATAATTTCCAAATAAAAGGGTATTTTTAAGAAAAATATAAAGAATTTTACGGGTCCTCACATAACTTATATAACTTGATAACGAAAACGCGAATATCCTAGATGGGTCAAGTGATAATCACTCTCAAGCCGTACGCAAGTTGCAAGCATCTACCTAATCCTCGAGCATAAATTTGGGCAACACGCCCTTTGAATTTACCTATTTTCCAGCAATTTATGGCTTCATTCTTTTCCTCAATCAATCCCAAAGTTACACACAAAATAATCTCATTTCAATAGCCGTTCAATAGGCTCAAGGTCATGCAAGTACAAAATCAAGCTAACGACATGTGCGGAAATGAAGTTTAGCAAAAGACAGATTTGACGTTGTTTTGCGTAACGGACACAACCGAAACTACGCTTTTTGGATTGGGGTGCAATTTATACCGTTTCGAAGCTAAGGCAGAGAGCTACAACTTTGATGAAGATCACCTAGTCCAGTTTGTAGTGTATCTATGTCAAAATTTTGAATTACTAAACCAGAAGCGCACAAACAGGTCAGTTAACTGCGCTATGTTTAAACAACAATAACTCAGGCTACCGAAATCCAAACGAGGTGATTCCAAGGGCGTTGGAAAGATAATACATAGCACTACAACTTTCATGTTTTGGCTAAATGCTAATTCAGTACAAATCAGGGTGAACAGACACGGTTAGTGTTGTGTAATATCAAAATTGTCCATTGGGCTAAACCTATGAGAGTCAGGGGTATTGTTGTCTTTTCATAAGCTACGTTGCTCCGATTGAGGTGAAATTTTGTAGAAAACTATAAAAAATCATTCTCTACAACTTTCATGTTTTATGGTAAGTCTAATTCGGCCTCTAACATAATGAACTGGAACCGGGCAGAACTGAAGCTACAATTTCCAGAAATCTGGAATTTTGTTATAATTCACATTTTTACCTTAACGCTACCACTACTTTCTCCTTTACAAGATTATATACCATATATATACATCATATAACACCTAACCCACAAGAAATATAAGTGAATCAATCAAAACCCTAACTCAAAATCATCACTCCAATCATCAAAACCATTTGAAACAAGCATCACAAGCACAATTCTAACATTAATACCCAACTTAATCATGATTAATGGAGAAAGAAAGGTTGATCAGCCATTATACCTCAAGACAAGAGCTTGCAAGAAGGATCCTCCACTTCTCCTTGAAATTTTTTGGTTCCTCAAGCTTCCCAAGCTTCCAAACTAGTGATTAATCGGTTTAGTTTTTCTTGTTTGCACTCAAAAGGTTGGATTCAAGGTTGAAAATTGAAAACTCTCTTCACTCTTTTGCCTCTCCTTGCTCTCGGCCAAAACAGAAAAAAAATGGTGAAGAATGAACTCAAATGAAAGATAAGAAGGTAAGACATTGGCTTGGTCAAGGAACCATAGGTGGCCAACACTTGTCACCACCAAAACCAACTAAAATTTTGTTTTCTTTTCCTTGCATTTTGGGTCAAATATTTCGGCTATAAGGGCTGAGGATGAGGGAGATATTTTGCAACAATATCAAGGAAATATGGTGGTAGGGAAGTGGTAGTCAAGTGGTGTGTTCAATCGGTAGTGATCGATACCCGTCGGTTTGAGCTGATTTTTCTTAAATCGCGTATACTAGGGTTTTTAACTTATAATCACTAACTTATTATTATCACTTCTAATCATATAATATTTCCGCATCCAAAAGTCACTCTTACCTACCAAATTTGATCCTCACTCCGTACCAAATAATCACACTACGAAAAAACGTGAAAATCCTAATTCGCGCTAACTTGAAAACGGAAAGAGAAAACCCTTACTTCTATATTCATTTGCACTTATTGTGGAGTGATTGGGTAGTAAGGCTAATATAAAAGAATAATTTCCAAATAAAAGGGTATTTTTAAGAAAAATATAAAGAATTTTACGGGTCCTCACATAACTTATATAACTTGATAACGAAAACGCGAATATCCTAGATGGGTCAAGTGATAATCACTCTCAAGCCGTACGCAAGTTGCAAGCATCTACCTAATCCTCGAGCATAAATTTGGGCAACACGCCCTTTGAATTTACCTATTTTCCAGCAATTTATGGCTTCATTCTTTTCCTCAATCAATCCCAAAGTTACACACAAAATAATCTCATTTCAATAGCCGTTCAATAGGCTCAAGGTCATGCAAGTACAAAATCAAGCTAACGACATGTGCGGAAATGAAGTTTAGCAAAAGACAGATTTGACGTTGTTTTGCGTAACGGACACAACCGAAACTACGCTTTTTGGATTGGGGTGCAATTTATACCGTTTCGAAGCTAAGGCAGAGAGCTACAACTTTGATGAAGATCACCTAGTCCAGTTTGTAGTGTATCTAGGTCAAAATTTTGAATTACTAAACCAGAAGCGCACAAACAGGTCAGTTAACTGCGCTATGTTTAAACAACAATAACTCAGGCTACCGAAATCCAAACGAGGTGATTCCAAGGGCGTTGGAAAGATAAGACATAGCACTACAACTTTCATGTTTTGGCTAAATGCTAATTCAGTACAAATCAGGGTGAACAGACACGGTTAGTGTTGTGTAATATCAAAATTGTCCATTGGGCTAAACCTATGAGAGTCAGGGGTATTTTTGTCTTTTCATAAGCTACGTTGCTCCGATTGAGGTGAAATTTTGTAGAAAACTATAAAAAATCATTCTCTACAACTTTCATGTTTTATGGTAAGTCTAATTCGGCCTCTAACATAATGAACTGGAACCGGGCAGAACTGAAGCTACAATTTCCAGAAATCTGGAATTTTGTTATAATTCACATTTTTACCTTAACGCTACCACTACTTTCTCCTTTACAAGATTATATACCATATATATACATCATATAACACCTAACCCACAAGAAATATAAGTGAATCAATCAAAACCCTAACTCAAAATCATCACTCCAATCATCAAAACCATTTGAAACAAGCATCACAAGCACAATTCTAACATTAATACCCAACTTAATCATGATTAATGGAGAAAGAAAGGTTGATCAGCCATTATACCTCAAGACAAGAGCTTGCAAGAAGGATCCTCCACTTCTCCTTGAAATTTTTTGGTTCCTCAAGCTTCCCAAGCTTCCAAACTAGTGATTAATCGGTTTAGTTTTTCTTGTTTGCACTCAAAAGGTTGGATTCAAGGTTGAAAATTGAAAACTCTCTTCACTCTTTTGCCTCTCCTTGCTCTCGGCCAAAACAGAAAAAAAATGGTGAAGAATGAACTCAAATGAAAGATAAGAAGGTAAGACATTGGCTTGGTCAAGGAACCATAGGTGGCCAACACTTGTCACCACCAAAACCAACTAAAATTTTGTTTTCTTTTCCTTGCATTTTGGGTCAAATATTTCGGCTATAAGGGCTGAGGATGAGGGAGATATTTTGCAACAATATCAAGGAAATATGGTGGTAGGGAAGTGGTAGTCAAGTGGTGTGTTCAATCGGTAGTGATCGATACCCGTCGGTTTGAGCTGATTTTTCTTAAATCGCGTATACTAGGGTTTTTAACTTATAATCACTAACTTATTATTATCACTTCTAATCATATAATATTTCCGCATCCAAAAGTCACTCTTACCTACCAAATTTGATCCTCACTCCGTACCAAATAATCACACTACGAAAAAACGTGAAAATCCTAATTCGCGCTAACTTGAAAACGGAAAGAGAAAACCCTTACTTCTATATTCATTTGCACTTATTGTGGAGTGATTGGGTAGTAAGGCTAATATAAAAGAATAATTTCCAAATAAAAGGGTATTTTTAAGAAAAATATAAAGAATTTTACGGGTCCTCACATAACTTATATAACTTGATAACGAAAACGCGAATATCCTAGATGGGTCAAGTGATAATCACTCTCAAGCCGTACGCAAGTTGCAAGCATCTACCTAATCCTCGAGCATAAATTTGGGCAACACGCCCTTTGAATTTACCTATTTTCCAGCAATTTATGGCTTCATTCTTTTCCTCAATCAATCCCAAAGTTACACACAAAATAATCTCATTTCAATAGCCGTTCAATAGGCTCAAGGTCATGCAAGTACAAAATCAAGCTAACGACATGTGCGGAAATGAAGTTTAGCAAAAGACAGATTTGACGTTGTTTTGCGTAACGGACACAACCGAAACTACGCTTTTTGGATTGGGGTGCAATTTATACCGTTTCGAAGCTAAGGCAGAGAGCTACAACTTTGATGAAGATCACCTAGTCCAGTTTGTAGTGTATCTAGGTCAAAATTTTGAATTACTAAACCAGAAGCGCACAAACAGGTCAGTTAACTGCGCTATGTTTAAACAACAATAACTCAGGCTACCGAAATCCAAACGAGGTGATTCCAAGGGCGTTGGAAAGATAAGACATAGCACTACAACTTTCATGTTTTGGCTAAATGCTAATTCAGTACAAATCAGGGTGAACAGACACGGTTAGTGTTGTGTAATATCAAAATTGTCCATTGGGCTAAACCTATGAGAGTCAGGGGTATTTTTGTCTTTTCATAAGCTACGTTGCTCCGATTGAGGTGAAATTTTGTAGAAAACTATAAAAAATCATTCTCTACAACTTTCATGTTTTATGGTAAGTCTAATTCGGCCTCTAACATAATGAACTGGAACCGGGCAGAACTGAAGCTACAATTTCCAGAAATCTGGAATTTTGTTATAATTCACATTTTTACCTTAACGCTACCACTACTTTCTCCTTTACAAGATTATATACCATATATATACATCATATAACACCTAACCCACAAGAAATATAAGTGAATCAATCAAAACCCTAACTCAAAATCATCACTCCAATCATCAAAACCATTTGAAACAAGCATCACAAGCACAATTCTAACATTAATACCCAACTTAATCATGATTAATGGAGAAAGAAAGGTTGATCAGCCATTATACCTCAAGACAAGAGCTTGCAAGAAGGATCCTCCACTTCTCCTTGAAATTTTTTGGTTCCTCAAGCTTCCCAAGCTTCCAAACTAGTGATTAATCGGTTTAGTTTTTCTTGTTTGCACTCAAAAGGTTGGATTCAAGGTTGAAAATTGAAAACTCTCTTCACTCTTTTGCCTCTCCTTGCTCTCGGCCAAAACAGAAAAAAAATGGTGAAGAATGAACTCAAATGAAAGATAAGAAGGTAAGACATTGGCTTGGTCAAGGAACCATAGGTGGCCAACACTTGTCACCACCAAAACCAACTAAAATTTTGTTTTCTTTTCCTTGCATTTTGGGTCAAATATTTCGGCTATAAGGGCTGAGGATGAGGGAGATATTTTGCAACAATATCAAGGAAATATGGTGGTAGGGAAGTGGTAGTCAAGTGGTGTGTTCAATCGGTAGTGATCGATACCCGTCGGTTTGAGCTGATTTTTCTTAAATCGCGTATACTAGGGTTTTTAACTTATAATCACTAACTTATTATTATCACTTCTAATCATATAATATTTCCGCATCCAAAAGTCACTCTTACCTACCAAATTTGATCCTCACTCCGTACCAAATAATCACACTACGAAAAAACGTGAAAATCCTAATTCGCGCTAACTTGAAAACGGAAAGAGAAAACCCTTACTTCTATATTCATTTGCACTTATTGTGGAGTGATTGGGTAGTAAGGCTAATATAAAAGAATAATTTCCAAATAAAAGGGTATTTTTAAGAAAAATATAAAGAATTTTACGGGTCCTCACATAACTTATATAACTTGATAACGAAAACGCGAATATCCTAGATGGGTCAAGTGATAATCACTCTCAAGCCGTACGCAAGTTGCAAGCATCTACCTAATCCTCGAGCATAAATTTGGGCAACACGCCCTTTGAATTTACCTATTTTCCAGCAATTTATGGCTTCATTCTTTTCCTCAATCAATCCCAAAGTTACACACAAAATAATCTCATTTCAATAGCCGTTCAATAGGCTCAAGGTCATGCAAGTACAAAATCAAGCTAACGACATGTGCGGAAATGAAGTTTAGCAAATGACAGATTTGACGTTGTTTTGCGTAAGGGTTTTTAACTTATAATCACTAACTTATTATTATCACTTCTAATCATATAATATTTCCGCATCCAAAAGTCACTCTTACCTACCAAATTTGATCCTCACTCCGTACCAAATAATCACACTACGAAAAAACGTGAAAATCCTAATTCGCGCTAACTTGAAAACGCAAAGAGAAAACCCTTACTTCTATATTCATTTGCACTTATTGTGGAGTGATTGGGTAGTAAGGCTAATATAAAAGAATAATTTCCAAATAAAAGGGTATTTTTAAGAAAAATATAAAGAATTTTACGGGTCCTCACATAACTTATATAACTTGATAACGAAAACGCGAATATCCTAGATGGGTCAAGTGATAATCACTCTCAAGCCGTACGCAAGTTGCAAGCATCTACCTAATCCTCGAGCATAAATTTGGGCAACACGCCCTTTGAATTTACCTATTTTCCAGCAATTTATGGCTTCATTCTTTTCCTCAATCAATCCCAAAGTTACACACAAAATAATCTCATTTCAATAGCCGTTGAATAGGCTCAAGGTCATGCAAGTACAAAATCAAGCTAACGACATGTGCGGAAATGAAGTTTAGCAAAAGACAGATTTGACGTTGTTTTGCGTAACAGACACAACCGAAACTACGCTTTTTGGATTGGGGTGCAATTTATACCGTTTCGAAGCTAAGGCAGAGAGCTACAACTTTGATGAAGATCACCTAGTCCAGTTTGTAGTGTATCTAGGTCAAAATTTTGAATTACTAAACCAGAAGCGCACAAACAGGTCAGTTAACTGCGCTATGTTTAAACAACAATAACTCAGGCTACCGAAATTCAAACGAGGTGATTCCAGGGGCGTTGGAAAGATAAGACATAGCACTACAACTTTCATGTTTTGGCTAAATGCTAATTCAGTACAAATCAGGGTGAACAGACACGGTTAGTGTTGTGTAATATCAAAATTGTCCATTGGGCTAAACCTATGAGAGTCAGGGGTATTTTTGTCTTTTCATAAGCTACGTTGCTCCGATTGAGGTGAAATTTTGTAGAAAACTATAAAAAATCATTCTCTACAACTTTCATGTTTTATGGTAAGTCTAATTCGGCCTCTAACATAATGAACTGGAACCGGGCAGAACTGAAGCTACAATTTCCAGAAATCTGGAATTTTGTTATAATTCACATTTTTACCTTAACGCTACCACTACTTTCTCCTTTACAAGATTATATACCATATATATACATCATATAACACCTAAACCACAAGAAATATAAGTGAATCAATCAAAACCCTAACTCAAAATCATCACTCCAATCATCAAAACCATTTGAAACAAGCATCACAAGCACAATTCTAACATTAATACCCAACTTAATCATGATTAATGGAGAAAGAAAGGTTGGTCAGCCATTATACCTCAAGACAAGAGCTTGCAAGAAGGATCCTCCACTTCTCCTTGAAATTTTTTGGTTCCTCAAGCTTCCCAAGCTTCCAAACTAGTGATTAATCGGTTTAGTTTTTCTTGTTTGCACTCAAAAGGTTGGATTCAAGGTTGAAAATTGAAAACTCTCTTCACTCTTTTGCCTCTCCTTGCTCTCGGCCAAAACAGAAAAAAAAATGGTGAAGAATGAACTCAAATGAAAGATAAGAAGGTAAGACATTGGCTTGGTCAAGGAACCATAGGTGGCCAACACTTGTCACCACCAAAACCAACTAAAATTTTGTTTTCTTTTCCTTGCATTTTGGGTCAAATATTTCGGCTATAAGGGCTGAGGATGAGGGAGATATTTTGCAACAATATCAAGGAAATATGGTGGTAGGGAAGTGGTAGTCAAGTGGTGTGTTCAATCGGTAGTGATCGATACCCGTCGGTTTGAGCTGATTTTTCTTAAATCGCGTATACTAGGGTTTTTAACTTATAATCACTAACTTATTATTATCACTTCTAATCATATAATATTTCCGCATCCAAAAGTCACTCTTACCTACCAAATTTGATCCTCACTCCGTACCAAATAATCACACTACGAAAAAACGTGAAAATCCTAATTCGCGCTAACTTGAAAACGCAAAGAGAAAACCCTTACTTCTATATTCATTTGCACTTATTGTGGAGTGATTGGGTAGTAAGGCTAATATAAAAGAATAATTTCCAAATAAAAGGGTATTTTTAAGAAAAATATAAAGAATTTTACGGGTCCTCACATAACTTATATAACTTGATAACGAAAACGCGAATATCCTAGATGGGTCAAGTGATAATCACTCTCAAGCCGTACGCAAGTTGCAAGCATCTACCTAATCCTCGAGCATAAATTTGGGCAACACGCCCTTTGAATTTACCTATTTTCCAGCAATTTATGGCTTCATTCTTTTCCTCAATCAATCCCAAAGTTACACACAAAATAATCTCATTTCAATAGCCGTTCAATAGGCTCAAGGTCATGCAAGTACAAAATCAAGCTAACGACATGTGCGGGAATGAAGTTTAGCAAAAGACAGATTTGACGTTGTTTTGCGTAACGGACACAACCGAAACTACGCTTTTTGGATTGGGGTGCAATTTATACCGTTTCGAAGCTAAGGCAGAGAGCTACAACTTTGATGAAGATCACCTAGTCCAGTTTGTAGTGTATCTAGGTCAAAATTTTGAATTACTAAACCCGAAGCGCACAAACAGGTCAGTTAACTGCGCTATGTTTAAACAACAATAACTCAGGCTACCGAAATCCAAACGAGGTGATTCCAAGGGCGTTGGAAAGATAAGACATAGCACTACAACTTTCATGTTTTGGCTAAATGCTAATTCAGTACAAATCAGGGTGAACAGACACGGTTAGTGTTGTGTAATATCAAAATTGTCCATTGGGCTAAACCTATGAGAGTCAGGGGTATTTTTGTCTTTTCATAAGCTACGTTGCTCCGATTGAGGCGAAATTTTGTAGAAAACTATAAAAAATCATTCTCTACAACTTTCATGTTTTATGGTAAGTCTAATTCGGCCTCTAACATAATGAACTGGAACCGGGCAGAACTGAAGCTACAATTTCCAGAAATCTGGAATTTTGTTATATTCAAGCTATAATTCACATTTTTACCTTAACGCTACCACTACTTTCTCCTTTACAAGATTATATACCATATATATACATCATATAACACCTAACCCACAAGAAATATAAGTGAATCAATCAAAACCCTAACTCAAAATCATCACTCCAATCATCAAAACCATTTGAAACAAGCACAATTCTAACATTAATACCCAACTTAATCATGATTAATGGAGAAAGAAAGGTTGATCAGCCATTATACCTCAAGACAAGAGCTTGCAAGAAGGATCCTCCACTTCTCCTTGAAATTTTTTGGTTCCTCAAGCTTCCCAAGCTTCCAAACTAGTGATTAATCGGTTTAGTTTTTCTTGTTTGCACTCAAAAGGTTGGATTCAAGGTTGAAAATTGAAAACTCTCTTCACTCTTTTGCCTCTCCTTGCTCTCGGCCAAAACAGAAAAAAAAATGGTGAAGAATGAACTCAAATGAAAGATAAGAAGGTAAGACATTGGCTTGGTCAAGGAACCATAGGTGGCCAACACTTGTCACCACCAAAACCAACTAAAATTTTGTTTTCTTTTCCTTGCATTTTGGGTCAAATATTTCGGCTATAAGGGCTGAGGATGAGGGAGATATTTTGCAACAATATCAAGGAAATATGGTGGTAGGGAAGTGGTAGTCAAGTGGTGTGTTCAATCGGTAGTGATCGATACCCGTCGGTTTGAGCTGATTTTTCTTAAATCGCGTATACTAGGGTTTTTAACTTATAATCACTAACTTATTATTATCACTTCTAATCATATAATATTTCCGCATCCAAAAGTCACTCTTACCTACCAAATTTGATCCTCACTCCGTACCAAATAATCACACTACGAAAAAACGTGAAAATCCTAATTCGCGCTAACTTGAAAACGCAAAGAGAAAACCCTTACTTCTATATTCATTTGCACTTATTGTGGAGTGATTGGGTAGTAAGGCTAATATAAAAGAATAATTTCCAAATAAAAGGGTATTTT
Source organism: Coffea arabica (assembly GCF_036785885.1). Lineage (NCBI taxonomy): Eukaryota > Viridiplantae > Streptophyta > Magnoliopsida > Gentianales > Rubiaceae > Coffea > Coffea arabica. The sequence goes on along the minus strand of NC_092324.1, from coordinate 9,823,267 downwards.
TAAGAAAAATATAAAGAATTTTACGGGTCCTCACATAACTTATATAACTTGATAACGAAAACGCGAATATCCTAGATGGGTCAAGTGATAATCACTCTCAAGCCGTACGCAAGTTGCAAGCATCTACCTAATCCTCGAGCATAAATTTGGGCAACACGCCCTTTGAATTTACCTATTTTCCAGCAATTTATGGCTTCATTCTTTTCCTCAATCAATCCCAAAGTTACACACAAAATAATCTCATTTCAATAGCCGTTCAATAGGCTCAAGGTCATGCAAGTACAAAATCAAGCTAACGACATGTGCGGGAATGAAGTTTAGCAAAAGACAGATTTGACGTTGTTTTGCGTAACGGACACAACCGAAACTACGCTTTTTGGATTGGGGTGCAATTTATACCGTTTCGAAGCTAAGGCAGAGAGCTACAACTTTGATGAAGATCACCTAGTCCAGTTTGTAGTGTATCTAGGTCAAAATTTTGAATTACTAAACCCGAAGCGCACAAACAGGTCAGTTAACTGCGCTATGTTTAAACAACAATAACTCAGGCTACCGAAATCCAAACGAGGTGATTCCAAGGGCGTTGGAAAGATAAGACATAGCACTACAACTTTCATGTTTTGGCTAAATGCTAATTCAGTACAAATCAGGGTGAACAGACACGGTTAGTGTTGTGTAATATCAAAATTGTCCATTGGGCTAAACCTATGAGAGTCAGGGGTATTTTTGTCTTTTCATAAGCTACGTTGCTCCGATTGAGGCGAAATTTTGTAGAAAACTATAAAAAATCATTCTCTACAACTTTCATGTTTTATGGTAAGTCTAATTCGGCCTCTAACATAATGAACTGGAACCGGGCAGAACTGAAGCTACAATTTCCAGAAATCTGGAATTTTGTTATATTCAAGCTATAATTCACATTTTTACCTTAACGCTACCACTACTTTCTCCTTTACAAGATTATATACCATATATATACATCATATAACACCTAACCCACAAGAAATATAAGTGAATCAATCAAAACCCTAACTCAAAATCATCACTCCAATCATCAAAACCATTTGAAACAAGCATCACAAGCACAATTCTAACATTAATACCCAACTTAATCATGATTAATGGAGAAAGAAAGGTTGATCAGCCATTATACCTCAAGACAAGAGCTTGCAAGAAGGATCCTCCACTTCTCCTTGAAATTTTTTGGTTCCTCAAGCTTCCCAAGCTTCCAAACTAGTGATTAATCGGTTTAGTTTTTCTTGTTTGCACTCAAAAGGTTGGATTCAAGGTTGAAAATTGAAAACTCTCTTCACTCTTTTGCCTCTCCTTGCTCTCGGCCAAAACAGAAAAAAAATGGTGAAGAATGAACTCAAATGAAAGATAAGAAGGTAAGACATTGGCTTGGTCAAGGAACCATAGGTGGCCAACACTTGTCACCACCAAAACCAACTAAAATTTTGTTTTCTTTTCCTTGCATTTTGGGTCAAATATTTCGGCTATAAGGGCTGAGGATGAGGGAGATATTTTGCAACAATATCAAGGAAATATGGTGGTAGGGAAGTGGTAGTCAAGTGGTGTGTTCAATCGGTAGTGATCGATACCCGTCGGTTTGAGCTGATTTTTCTTAAATCGCGTATACTAGGGTTTTTAACTTATAATCACTAACTTATTATTATCACTTCTAATCATATAATATTTCCGCATCCAAAAGTCACTCTTACCTACCAAATTTGATCCTCACTCCGTACCAAATAATCACACTACGAAAAAACGTGAAAATCCTAATTCGCGCTAACTTGAAAACGGAAAGAGAAAACCATTACTTCTATATTCATTTGCACTTATTGTGGGGTGATTGGGTAGTAAGGCTAATATAAAAGAATAATTTCCAAATAAAAGGGTATTTTTAAGAAAAATATAAAGAATTTTACGGGTCCTCACATAACTTATATAACTTGATAACGAAAACGCGAATATCCTAGATGGGTCAAGTGATAATCACTCTCAAGCCGTACGCAAGTTGCAAGCATCTACCTAATCCTCGAGCATAAATTTGGGCAACACGCCCTTTGAATTTACCTATTTTCCAGCAATTTATGGCTTCATTCTTTTCCTCAATCAATCCCAAAGTTACACACAAAATAATCTCATTTCAATAGCCGTTCAATAGGCTCAAGGTCATGCAAGTACAAAATCAAGCTAACGACATGTGCGGAAATGAAGTTTAGCAAAAGACAGATTTGACGTTGTTTTGCGTAACGGACACAACCGAAACTACGCTTTTTGGATTGGGGTGCAATTTATACCGTTTCGAAGCTAAGGCAGAGAGCTACAACTTTGATGAAGATCACCTAGTCCAGTTTGTAGTGTATCTAGGTCAAAATTTTGAATTACTAAACCAGAAGCGCACAAACAGGTCAGTTAACTGCGCTATGTTTAAACAACAATAACTCAGGCTACCGAAATCCAAACGAGGTGATTCCAAGGGCGTTGGAAAGATAAGACATAGCACTACAACTTTGATGTTTTGGCTAAATGCTAATTCTGTACAAATCAGGGTGAACAGACACGGTTAGTGTTGTGTAATATCAAAATTGTCCATTGGGCTAAACCAATGAGAGTCAGGGGTATTTTTGTCTTTTCATAAGCTACGTTGCTCCGATTGAGGCGAAATTTTGTAGAAAACTATAAAAAATCATTCTCTACAACTTTCATGTTTTATGGTAAGTCTAATTCGGCCTCTAACATAATGAACTGGAACCGGGCAGAACTGAAGCTACAATTTCCAGAAATCTGGAATTTTGTTATATTCAAGCTATAATTCACATTTTTACCTTAACGCTACCACTACTTTCTCCTTTACAAGATTATATACCATATATATACATCATATAACACCTAACCCACAAGAAATATAAGTGAATCAATCAAAACCCTAACTCAAAATCATCACTCCAATCATCAAAACCATTTGAAACAAGCATCACAAGCACAATTCTAACATTAATACCCAACTTAATCATGATTAATGGAGAAAGAAAGGTTGATCAGCCATTATACCTCAAGACAAGAGCTTGCAAGAAGGATCCTCCACTTCTCCTTGAAATTTTTTGGTTCCTCAAGCTTCCCAAGCTTCCAAACTAGTGATTAATCGGTTTAGTTTTTCTTGTTTGCACTCAAAAGGTTGGATTCAAGGTTGAAAATTGAAAACTCTCTTCACTCTTTTGCCTCTCCTTGCTCTCGGCCAAAACAGAAAAAAAATGGTGAAGAATGAACTCAAATGAAAGATAAGAAGGTAAGACATTGGCTTGGTCAAGGAACCATAGGTGGCCAACACTTGTCACCACCAAAACCAACTAAAATTTTGTTTTCTTTTCCTTGCATTTTGGGTCAAATATTTCGGCTATAAGGGCTGAGGATGAGGGAGATATTTTGCAACAATATCAAGGAAATATGGTGGTAGGGAAGTGGTAGTCAAGTGGTGTGTTCAATCGGTAGTGATCGATACCCGTCGGTTTGAGCTGATTTTTCTTAAATCGCGTATACTAGGGTTTTTAACTTATAATCACTAACTTATTATTATCACTTCTAATCATATAATATTTCCGCATCCAAAAGTCACTCTTACCTACCAAATTTGATCCTCACTCCGTACCAAATAATCACACTACGAAAAAACGTGAAAATCCTAATTCGCGCTAACTTGAAAACGGAAAGAGAAAACCCTTACTTCTATATTCATTTGCACTTATTGTGGGGTGATTGGGTAGTAAGGCTAATATAAAAGAATAATTTCCAAATAAAAGGGTATTTTTAAGAAAAATATAAAGAATTTTACGGGTCCTCACATAACTTATATAACTTGATAACGAAAACGCGAATATCCTAGATGGGTCAGGTGATAATCACTCTCAAGCCGTACGCAAGTTGCAAGCATCTACCTAATCCTCGAGCATAAATTTGGGCAACACGCCCTTTGAATTTACCTATTTTCCAGCAATTTATGGCTTCATTCTTTTCCTCAATCAATCCCAAAGTTACACACAAAATAATCTCATTTCAATAGCCGTTCAATAGGCTCAAGGTCATGCAAGTACAAAATCAAGCTAACGACATGTGCGGAAATGAAGTTTAGCAAAAGACAGATTTGACGTTGTTTTGCGTAACGGACACAACCGAAACTACGCTTTTTGGATTGGGGTGCAATTTATACCGTTTCGAAGCTAAGGCAGAGAGCTACAACTTTGATGAAGATCACCTAGTCCAGTTTGTAGTGTATCTAGGTCAAAATTTTGAATTACTAAACCAGAAGCGCACAAACAGGTCAGTTAACTGCGCTATGTTTAAACAACAATAACTCAGGCTACCGAAATCCAAACGAGGTGATTCCAAGGGCGTTGGAAAGATAAGACATATCACTACAACTTTCATGTTTTGGATAAATGCTAATTCAGTACAAATCAGGGTGAACAGACACGGTTAGTGTTGTGTAATATCAAAATTGTCCATTGGGCTAAACCAATGAGAGTCAGGGGTATTTTTGTCTTTTCATAAGCTACGTTGCTCCGATTGAGGCGAAATTTTGTAGAAAACTATAAAAAATCATTCTCTACAACTTTCATGTTTTATGGTAAGTCTAATTCGGCCTCTAACATAATGAACTGGAACCGGGCAGAACTGAAGCTACAATTTCCAGAAATCTGGAATTTTGTTATATTCAAGCTATAATTCACATTTTTACCTTAACGCTACCACTACTTTCTCCTTTACAAGATTATATACCATATATATACATCATATAACACCTAACCCACAAGAAATATAAGTGAATCAATCAAAACCCTAACTCAAAATCATCACTCCAATCATCAAAACCATTTGAAACAAGCATCACAAGCACAATTCTAACATTAATACCCAACTTAATCATGATTAATGGAGAAAGAAAGGTTGATCAGCCATTATACCTCAAGACAAGAGCTTGCAAGAAGGATCCTCCACTTCTCCTTGAAATTTTTTGGTTCCTCAAGCTTCCCAAGCTTCCAAACTAGTGATTAATCGGTTTAGTTTTTCTTGTTTGCACTCAAAAGGTTGGATTCAAGGTTGAAAATTGAAAACTCTCTTCACTCTTTTGCCTCTCCTTGCTCTCGGCCAAAACAGAAAAAAAATGGTGAAGAATGAACTCAAATGAAAGATAAGAAGGTAAGACATTGGCTTGGTCAAGGAACCATAGGTGGCCAACACTTGTCACCACCAAAACCAACTAAAATTTTGTTTTCTTTTCCTTGCATTTTGGGTCAAATATTTCGGCTATAAGGGCTGAGGATGAGGGAGATATTTTGCAACAATATCAAGGAAATATGGTGGTAGGGAAGTGGTAGTCAAGTGGTGTGTTCAATCGGTAGTGATCGATACCCGTCGGTTTGAGCTGATTTTTCTTAAATCGCGTATACTAGGGTTTTTAACTTATAATCACTAACTTATTATTATCACTTCTAATCATATAATATTTCCGCATCCAAAAGTCACTCTTACCTACCAAATTTGATCCTCACTCCGTACCAAATAATCACACTACGAAAAAACGTGAAAATCCTAATTCGCGCTAACTTGAAAACGGAAAGAGAAAACCCTTACTTCTATATTCATTTGCACTTATTGTGGGGTGATTGGGTAGTAAGGCTAATATAAAAGAATAATTTCCAAATAAAAGGGTATTTTTAAGAAAAATATAAAGAATTTTACGGGTCCTCACATAACTTATATAACTTGATAACGAAAACGCGAATATCCTAGATGGGTCAAGTGATAATCACTCTCAAGCCGTACGCAAGTTGCAAGCATCTACCTAATCCTCGAGCATAAATTTGGGCAACACGCCCTTTGAATTTACCTATTTTCCAGCAATTTATGGCTTCATTCTTTTCCTCAATCAATCCCAAAGTTACACACAAAATAATCTCATTTCAATAGCCGTTCAATAGGCTCAAGGTCATGCAAGTACAAAATCAAGCTAACGACATGTGCGGAAATGAAGTTTAGCAAAAGACAGATTTGACGTTGTTTTGCGTAACGGACACAACCGAAACTACGCTTTTTGGATTGGGGTGCAATTTATACCGTTTCGAAGCTAAGGCAGAGAGCTACAACTTTGATGAAGATCACCTAGTCCAGTTTGTAGTGTATCTAGGTCAAAATTTTGAATTACTAAAGCAGAAGCGCACAAACAGGTCAGTTAACTGCGCTATGTTTAAACAACAATAACTCAGGCTACCGAAATCCAAACGAGGTGATTCCAAGGGCGTTGGAAAGATAAGACATAGCACTACAACTTTCATGTTTTGGCTAAATGCTAATTCAGTACAAATCAGGGTGAACAGACACGGTTAGTGTTGTGTAATATCAAAATTGTCCATTGGGCTAAACCTATGAGAGTCAGGGGTATTTTTGTCTTTTCATAAGCTACGTTGCTCCGATTGAGGCGAAATTTTGTAGAAAACTATAAAAAATCATTCTCTACAACTTTCATGTTTTATGGTAAGTCTAATTCGGCCTCTAACATAATGAACTGGAACCGGGCAGAACTGAAGCTACAATTTCCAGAAATCTGGAATTTTGTTATAATTCACATTTTTACCTTAACGCTACCACTACTTTCTCCTTTACAAGATTATATACCATATATATACATCATATAACACCTAACCCACAAGAAATATAAGTGAATCAATCAAAACCCTAACTCAAAATCATCACTCCAATCATCAAAACCATTTGAAACAAGCATCACAAGCACAATTCTAACATTAATACCCAACTTAATCATGATTAATGGAGAAAGAAAGGTTGATCAGCCATTATACCTCAAGACAAGAGCTTGCAAGAAGGATCCTCCACTTCTCCTTGAAATTTTTTGGTTCCTCAAGCTTCCCAAGCTTCCAAACTAGTGATTAATCGGTTTAGTTTTTCTTGTTTGCACTCAAAAGGTTGGATTCAAGGTTGAAAATTGAAAACTCTCTTCACTCTTTTGCCTCTCCTTGCTCTCGGCCAAAACAGGAAAAAAAATGGTGAAGAATGAACTCAAATGAAAGATAAGAAGGTAAGACATTGGCTTGGTCAAGGAACCATAGGTGGCCAACACTTGTCACCACCAAAACCAACTAAAATTTTGTTTTCTTTTCCTTGCATTTTGGGTCAAATATTTCGGCTATAAGGGCTGAGGATGAGGGAGATATTTTGCAACAATATCAAGGAAATATGGTGGTAGGGAAGTGGTAGTCAAGTGGTGTGTTCAATCGGTAGTGATCGATACCCGTCGGTTTGAGCTGATTTTTCTTAAATCGCGTATACTAGGGTTTTTAACTTATAATCACTAACTTATTATTATCACTTCTAATCATATAATATTTCCGCATCCAAAAGTCACTCTTACCTACCAAATTTGATCCTCACTCCGTACCAAATAATCACACTACGAAAAAACGTGAAAATCCTAATTCGCGCTAACTTGAAAACGGAAAGAGAAAACCCTTACTTCTATATTCATTTGCACTTATTGTGGGGTGATTGGGTAGTAAGGCTAATATAAAAGAATAATTTCCAAATAAAAGGGTATTTTTAAGAAAAATATAAAGAATTTTACGGGTCCTCACATAACTTATATAACTTGATAACGAAAACGCGAATATCCTAGATGGGTCAAGTGATAATCACTCTCAAGCCGTACGCAAGTTGCAAGCATCTATCTAATCCTCGAGCATAAATTTGGGCAACACGCCCTTTGAATTTACCTATTTTCCAGCAATTTATGGCTTCATTCTTTTCCTCAATCAATCCCAAAGTTACACACAAAATAATCTCATTTCAATAGCCGTTCAATAGGCTCAAGGTCATGCAAGTACAAAATCAAGCTAACGACATGTGCGGAAATGAAGTTTAGCAAAAGACAGATTTGACGTTGTTTTGCGTAACGGACACAACCGAAACTACGCTTTTTGGATTGGGGTGCAATTTATACCGTTTCAAAGCTAAGGCAGAGAGCTACAACTTTGATGAAGATCACCTAGTCCAGTTTGTAGTGTATCTAGGTCAAAATTTTGAATTACTAAACCAGAAGCGCACAAACAGGTCAGTTAACTGCGCTATGTTTAAACAACAATAACTCAGGCTACCGAAATCCAAACGAGGTGATTCCAAGGGCGTTGGAAAGATAAGACATAGCACTACAACTTTCATGTTTTGGCTAAATGCTAATTCAGTACAAATCAGGGTGAACAGACACGGTTAGTGTTGTGTAATATCAAAATTGTCCATTGGGCTAAACCTATGAGAGTCAGGGGTATTTTTGTCTTTTCATAAGCTACGTTGCTCCGATTGAGGTGAAATTTTGTAGAAAACTATAAAAAATCATTCTCTACAACTTTCATGTTTTATGGTAAGTCTAATTCGGCCTCTAACATAATGAACTGGAACCGGGCAGAACTGAAGCTACAATTTCCAGAAATCTGGAATTTTGTTATAATTCACATTTTTACCTTAACGCTACCACTACTTTCTCCTTTACAAGATTATATACCATATATATACATCATATAACACCTAACCCACAAGAAATATAAGTGAATCAATCAAAACCCTAACTCAAAATCATCACTCCAATCATCAAAACCATTTGAAACAAGCATCACAAGCACAATTCTAACATTAATACCCAACTTAATCATGATTAATGGAGAAAGAAAGGTTGATCAGCCATTATACCTCAAGACAAGAGCTTGCAAGAAGGATCCTCCACTTCTCCTTGAAATTTTTTGGTTCCTCAAGCTTCCCAAGCTTCCAAACTAGTGATTAATCGGTTTAGTTTTTCTTGTTTGCACTCAAAAGGTTGGATTCAAGGTTGAAAATTGAAAACTCTCTTCACTCTTTTGCCTCTCCTTGCTCTCGGCCAAAACAGAAAAAAAATGGTGAAGAATGAACTCAAATGAAAGATAAGAAGGTAAGACATTGGCTTGGTCAAGGAACCATAGGTGGCCAACACTTGTCACCACCAAAACCAACTAAAATTTTGTTTTCTTTTCCTTGCATTTTGGGTCAAATATTTCGGCTATAAGGGCTGAGGATGAGGGAGATATTTTGCAACAATATCAAGGAAATATGGTGGTAGGGAAGTGGTAGTCAAGTGGTGTGTTCAATCGGTAGTGATCGATACCCGTCGGTTTGAGCTGATTTTTCTTAAATCGCGTATACTAGGGTTTTTAACTTATAATCACTAACTTATTATTATCACTTCTAATCATATAATATTTCCGCATCCAAAAGTCACTCTTACCTACCAAATTTGATCCTCACTCCGTACCAAATAATCACACTACGAAAAAACGTGAAAATCCTAATTCGCGCTAACTTGAAAACGCAAAGAGAAAACCCTTACTTCTATATTCATTTGCACTTATTGTGGAGTGATTGGGTAGTAAGGCTAATATAAAAGAATAATTTCCAAATAAAAGGGTATTTTTAAGAAAAATATAAAGAATTTTACGGGTCCTCACATAACTTATATAACTTGATAACGAAAACGCGAATATCCTAGATGGGTCAAGTGATAATCACTCTCAAGCCGTACGCAAGTTGCAAGCATCTACCTAATCCTCGAGCATAAATTTGGGCAACACGCCCTTTGAATTTACCTATTTTCCAGCAATTTATGGCTTCATTCTTTTCCTCAATCAATCCCAAAGTTACACACAAAATAATCTCATTTCAATAGCCGTTCAATAGGCTCAAGGTCATGCAAGTACAAAATCAAGCTAACGACATGTGCGGAAATGAAGTTTAGCAAAAGACAGATTTGACGTTGTTTTGCGTAACGGACACAACCGAAACTACGCTTTTTGGATTGGGGTGCAATTTATACCGTTTCGAAGCTAAGGCAGAGAGCTACAACTTTGATGAAGATCACCTAGTCCAGTTTGTAGTGTATCTAGGTCAAAATTTTGAATTACTAAACCAGAAGCGCACAAACAGGTCAGTTAACTGCGCTATGTTTAAACAACAATAACTCAGGCTACCGAAATCCAAACGAGGTGATTCCAAGGGCGTTGGAAAGATAAGACATAGCACTACAACTTTCATGTTTTGGCTAAATGCTAATTCAGTACAAATCAGGGTGAACAGACACGGTTAGTGTTGTGTAATATCAAAATTGTCCATTGGGCTAAACCTATGAGAGTCAGGGGTATTTTTGTCTTTTCATAAGCTACGTTGCTCCGATTGAGGCGAAATTTTGTAGAAAACTATAAAAAATCATTCTCTACAACTTTCATGTTTTATGGTAAGTCTAATTCGGCCTCTAACATAATGAACTGGAACCGGGCAGAACTGAAGCTACAATTTCCAGAAATCTGGAATTTTGTTATATTCAAGCTATAATTCACATTTTTACCTTAACGCTACCACTACTTTCTCCTTTACAAGATTATATACCATATATATACATCATATAACACCTAACCCACAAGAAATATAAGTGAATCAATCAAAACCCTAACTCAAAATCATCACTCCAATCATCAAAACCATTTGAAACAAGCATCACAAGCACAATTCTAACATTAATACCCAACTTAATCATGATTAATGGAGAAAGAAAGGTTGATCAGCCATTATACCTCAAGACAAGAGCTTGCAAGAAGGATCCTCCACTTCTCCTTGAAATTTTTTGGTTCCTCAAGCTTCCCAAGCTTCCAAACTAGTGATTAATCGGTTTAGTTTTTCTTGTTTGCACTCAAAAGGTTGGATTCAAGGTTGAAAATTGAAAACTCTCTTCACTCTTTTGCCTCTCCTTGCTCTCGGCCAAAACAGAAAAAAAAATGGTGAAGAATGAACTCAAATGAAAGATAAGAAGGTAAGACATTGGCTTGGTCAAGGAACCATAGGTGGCCAACACTTGTCACCACCAAAACCAACTAAAATTTTGTTTTCTTTTCCTTGCATTTTGGGTCAAATATTTCGGCTATAAGGGCTGAGGATGAGGGAGATATTTTGCAACAATATCAAGGAAATATGGTGGTAGGGAAGTGGTAGTCAAGTGGTGTGTTCAATCGGTAGTGATCGATACCCGTCGGTTTGAGCTGATTTTTCTTAAATCGCGTATACTAGGGTTTTTAACTTATAATCACTAACTTATTATTATCACTTCTAATCATATAATATTTCCGCATCCAAAAGTCACTCTTACCTACCAAATTTGATCCTCACTCCGTACCAAATAATCACACTACGAAAAAACGTGAAAATCCTAATTCGCGCTAACTTGAAAACGCAAAGAGAAAACCCTTACTTCTATATTCATTTGCACTTATTGTGGAGTGATTGGGTAGTAAGGCTAATATAAAAGAATAATTTCCAAATAAAAGGGTATTTTTAAGAAAAATATAAAGAATTTTACGGGTCCTCACATAACTTATATAACTTGATAACGAAAACGCGAATATCCTAGATGGGTCAAGTGATAATCACTCTCAAGCCGTACGCAAGTTGCAAGCATCTACCTAATCCTCGAGCATAAATTTGGGCAACACGCCCTTTGAATTTACCTATTTTCCAGCAATTTATGGCTTCATTCTTTTCCTCAATCAATCCCAAAGTTACACACAAAATAATCTCATTTCAATAGCCGTTCAATAGGCTCAAGGTCATGCAAGTACAAAATCAAGCTAACGACATGTGCGGAAATGAAGTTTAGCAAAAGACAGATTTGACGTTGTTTTGCGTAACGGACACAACCGAAACTACGCTTTTTGGATTGGGGTGCAATTTATACCGTTTCGAAGCTAAGGCAGAGAGCTACAACTTTGATGAAGATCACCTAGTCCAGTTTGTAGTGTATCTAGGTCAAAATTTTGAATTACTAAACCAGAAGCGCACAAACAGGTCAGTTAACTGCGCTATGTTTAAACAACAATAACTCAGGCTACCGAAATCCAAACGAGGTGATTCCAAGGGCGTTGGAAAGATAAGACATAGCACTACAACTTTCATGTTTTGGCTAAATGCTAATTCAGTACAAATCAGGGTGAACAGACACGGTTAGTGTTGTGTAATATCAAAATTGTCCATTGGGCTAAACCTATGAGAGTCAGGGGTATTTTTGTCTTTTCATAAGCTACGTTGCTCCGATTGAGGCGAAATTTTGTAGAAAACTATAAAAAATCATTCTCTACAACTTTCATGTTTTATGGTAAGTCTAATTCGGCCTCTAACATAATGAACTGGAACCGGGCAGAACTGAAGCTACAATTTCCAGAAATCTGGAATTTTGTTATATTCAAGCTATAATTCACATTTTTACCTTAACGCTACCACTACTTTCTCCTTTACAAGATTATATACCATATATATACATCATATAACACCTAACCCACAAGAAATATAAGTGAATCAATCAAAACCCTAACTCAAAATCATCACTCCAATCATCAAAACCATTTGAAACAAGCACAATTCTAACATTAATACCCAACTTAATCATGATTAATGGAGAAAGAAAGGTTGATCAGCCATTATACCTCAAGACAAGAGCTTGCAAGAAGGATCCTCCACTTCTCCTTGAAATTTTTTGGTTCCTCAAGCTTCCCAAGCTTCCAAACTAGTGATTAATCGGTTTAGTTTTTCTTGTTTGCACTCAAAAGGTTGGATTCAAGGTTGAAAATTGAAAACTCTCTTCACTCTTTTGCCTCTCCTTGCTCTCGGCCAAAACAGAAAAAAAAATGGTGAAGAATGAACTCAAATGAAAGATAAGAAGGTAAGACATTGGCTTGGTCAAGGAACCATAGGTGGCCAACACTTGTCACCACCAAAACCAACTAAAATTTTGTTTTCTTTTCCTTGCATTTTGGGTCAAATATTTCGGCTATAAGGGCTGAGGATGAGGGAGATATTTTGCAACAATATCAAGGAAATATGGTGGTAGGGAAGTGGTAGTCAAGTGGTGTGTTCAATCGGTAGTGATCGATACCCGTCGGTTTGAGCTGATTTTTCTTAAATCGCGTATACTAGGGTTTTTAACTTATAATCACTAACTTATTATTATCACTTCTAATCATATAATATTTCCGCATCCAAAAGTCACTCTTACCTACCAAATTTGATCCTCACTCCGTACCAAATAATCACACTACGAAAAAACGTGAAAATCCTAATTCGCGCTAACTTGAAAACGCAAAGAGAAAACCCTTACTTCTATATTCATTTGCACTTATTGTGGAGTGATTGGGTAGTAAGGCTAATATAAAAGAATAATTTCCAAATAAAAGGGTATTTTTAAGAAAAATATAAAGAATTTTACGGGTCCTCACATAACTTATATAACTTGATAACGAAAACGCGAATATCCTAGATGGGTCAAGTGATAATCACTCTCAAGCCGTACGCAAGTTGCAAGCATCTACCTAATCCTCGAGCATAAATTTGGGCAACACGCCCTTTGAATTTACCTATTTTCCAGCAATTTATGGCTTCATTCTTTTCCTCAATCAATCCCAAAGTTACACACAAAATAATCTCATTTCAATAGCCGTTCAATAGGCTCAAGGTCATGCAAGTACAAAATCAAGCTAACGACATGTGCGGAAATGAAGTTTAGCAAAAGACAGATTTGACGTTGTTTTGCGTAACGGACACAACCGAAACTACGCTTTTTGGATTGGGGTGCAATTTATACCGTTTCGAAGCTAAGGCAGAGAGCTACAACTTTGATGAAGATCACCTAGTCCAGTTTGTAGTGTATCTAGGTCAAAATTTTGAATTACTAAACCAGAAGCGCACAAACAGGTCAGTTAACTGCGCTATGTTTAAACAACAATAACTCAGGCTACCGAAATCCAAACGAGGTGATTCCAAGGGCGTTGGAAAGATAAGACATAGCACTACAACTTTCATGTTTTGGCTAAATGCTAATTCAGTACAAATCAGGGTGAACAGACACGGTTAGTGTTGTGTAATATCAAAATTGTCCATTGGGCTAAACCTATGAGAGTCAGGGGTATTTTTGTCTTTTCATAAGCTACGTTGCTCCGATTGAGGCGAAATTTTGTAGAAAACTATAAAAAATCATTCTCTACAACTTTCATGTTTTATGGTAAGTCTAATTCGGCCTCTAACATAATGAACTGGAACCGGGCAGAACTGAAGCTACAATTTCCAGAAATCTGGAATTTTGTTATATTCAAGCTATAATTCACATTTTTACCTTAACGCTACCACTACTTTCTCCTTTACAAGATTATATACCATATATATACATCATATAACACCTAACCCACAAGAAATATAAGTGAATCAATCAAAACCCTAACTCAAAATCATCACTCCAATCATCAAAACCATTTGAAACAAGCATCACAAGCACAATTCTAACATTAATACCCAACTTAATCATGATTAATGGAGAAAGAAAGGTTGATCAGCCATTATACCTCAAGACAAGAGCTTGCAAGAAGGATCCTCCACTTCTCCTTGAAATTTTTTGGTTCCTCAAGCTTCCCAAGCTTCCAAACTAGTGATTAATCGGTTTAGTTTTTCTTGTTTGCACTCAAAAGGTTGGATTCAAGGTTGAAAATTGAAAACTCTCTTCACTCTTTTGCCTCTCCTTGCTCTCGGCCAAAACAGAAAAAAAATGGTGAAGAATGAACTCAAATGAAAGATAAGAAGGTAAGACATTGGCTTGGTCAAGGAACCATAGGTGGCCAACACTTGTCACCACCAAAACCAACTAAAATTTTGTTTTCTTTTCCTTGCATTTTGGGTCAAATATTTCGGCTATAAGGGCTGAGGATGAGGGAGATATTTTGCAACAATATCAAGGAAATATGGTGGTAGGGAAGTGGTAGTCAAGTGGTGTGTTCAATCGGTAGTGATCGATACCCGTCGGTTTGAGCTGATTTTTCTTAAATCGCGTATACTAGGGTTTTTAACTTATAATCACTAACTTATTATTATCACTTCTAATCATATAATATTTCCGCATCCAAAAGTCACTCTTACCTACCAAATTTGATCCTCACTCCGTACCAAATAATCACACTACGAAAAAACGTGAAAATCCTAATTCGCGCTAACTTGAAAACGGAAAGAGAAAACCCTTACTTCTATATTCATTTGCACTTATTGTGGGGTGATTGGGTAGTAAGGCTAATATAAAAGAATAATTTCCAAATAAAAGGGTATTTTTAAGAAAAATATAAAGAATTTTACGGGTCCTCACATAACTTATATAACTTGATAACGAAAACGCGAATATCCTAGATGGGTCAAGTGATAATCACTCTCAAGCCGTACGCAAGTTGCAAGCATCTACCTAATCCTCGAGCATAAATTTGGGCAACACGCCCTTTGAATTTACCTATTTTCCAGCAATTTATGGCTTCATTCTTTTCCTCAATCAATCCCAAAGTTACACACAAAATAATCTCATTTCAATAGCCGTTCAATAGGCTCAAGGTCATGCAAGTACAAAATCAAGCTAACGACATGTGCGGAAATGAAGTTTAGCAAAAGACAGATTTGACGTTGTTTTGCGTAACGGACACAACCGAAACTACGCTTTTTGGATTGGGGTGCAATTTATACCGTTTCGAAGCTAAGGCAGAGAGCTACAACTTTGATGAAGATCACCTAGTCCAGTTTGTAGTGTATCTAGGTCAAAATTTTGAATTACTAAACCAGAAGCGCACAAACAGGTCAGTTAACTGCGCTATGTTTAAACAACAATAACTCAGGCTACCGAAATCCAAACGAGGTGATTCCAAGGGCGTTGGAAAGATAAGACATAGCACTACAACTTTCATGTTTTGGCTAAATGCTAATTCAGTACAAATCAGGGTGAACAGACACGGTTAGTGTTGTGTAATATCAAAATTGTCCATTGGGCTAAACCTATGAGAGTCAGGGGTATTTTTGTCTTTTCATAAGCTACGTTGCTCCGATTGAGGCGAAATTTTGTAGAAAACTATAAAAAATCATTCTCTACAACTTTCATGTTTTATGGTAAGTCTAATTCGGCCTCTAACATAATGAACTGGAACCGGGCAGAACTGAAGCTACAATTTCCAGAAATCTGGAATTTTGTTATATTCAAGCTATAATTCACATTTTTACCTTAACGCTACCACTACTTTCTCCTTTACAAGATTATATACCATATATATACATCATATAACACCTAACCCACAAGAAATATAAGTGAATCAATCAAAACCCTAACTCAAAATCATCACTCCAATCATCAAAACCATTTGAAACAAGCATCACAAGCACAATTCTAACATTAATACCCAACTTAATCATGATTAATGGAGAAAGAAAGGTTGATCAGCCATTATACCTCAAGACAAGAGCTTGCAAGAAGGATCCTCCACTTCTCCTTGAAATTTTTTGGTTCCTCAAGCTTCCCAAGCTTCCAAACTAGTGATTAATCGGTTTAGTTTTTCTTGTTTGCACTCAAAAGGTTGGATTCAAGGTTGAAAATTGAAAACTCTCTTCACTCTTTTGCCTCTCCTTGCTCTCGGCCAAAACAGAAAAAAAATGGTGAAGAATGAACTCAAATGAAAGATAAGAAGGTAAGACATTGGCTTGGTCAAGGAACCATAGGTGGCCAACACTTGTCACCACCAAAACCAACTAAAATTTTGTTTTCTTTTCCTTGCATTTTGGGTCAAATATTTCGGCTATAAGGGCTGAGGATGAGGGAGATATTTTGCAACAATATCAAGGAAATATGGTGGTAGGGAAGTGGTAGTCAAGTGGTGTGTTCAATCGGTAGTGATCGATACCCGTCGGTTTGAGCTGATTTTTCTTAAATCGCGTATACTAGGGTTTTTAACTTATAATCACTAACTTATTATTATCACTTCTAATCATATAATATTTCCGCATCCAAAAGTCACTCTTACCTACCAAATTTGATCCTCACTCCGTACCAAATAATCACACTACGAAAAAACGTGAAAATCCTAATTCGCGCTAACTTGAAAACGGAAAGAGAAAACCCTTACTTCTATATTCATTTGCACTTATTGTGGGGTGATTGGGTAGTAAGGCTAATATAAAAGAATAATTTCCAAATAAAAGGGTATTTTTAAGAAAAATATAAAGAATTTTACGGGTCCTCACATAACTTATATAACTTGATAACGAAAACGCGAATATCCTAGATGGGTCAAGTGATAATCACTCTCAAGCCGTACGCAAGTTGCAAGCATCTACCTAATCCTCGAGCATAAATTTGGGCAACACGCCCTTTGAATTTACCTATTTTCCAGCAATTTATGGCTTCATTCTTTTCCTCAATCAATCCCAAAGTTACACACAAAATAATCTCATTTCAATAGCCGTTCAATAGGCTCAAGGTCATGCAAGTACAAAATCAAGCTAACGACATGTGCGGAAATGAAGTTTAGCAAAAGACAGATTTGACGTTGTTTTGCGTAACGGACACAACCGAAACTACGCTTTTTGGATTGGGGTGCAATTTATACCGTTTCGAAGCTAAGGCAGAGAGCTACAACTTTGATGAAGATCACCTAGTCCAGTTTGTAGTGTATCTAGGTCAAAATTTTGAATTACTAAACCAGAAGCGCACAAACAGGTCAGTTAACTGCGCTATGTTTAAACAACAATAACTCAGGCTACCGAAATCCAAACGAGGTGATTCCAAGGGCGTTGGAAAGATAAGACATAGCACTACAACTTTCATGTTTTGGCTAAATGCTAATTCAGTACAAATCAGGGTGAACAGACACGGTTAGTGTTGTGTAATATCAAAATTGTCCATTGGGCTAAACCTATGAGAGTCAGGGGTATTTTTGTCTTTTCATAAGCTACGTTGCTCCGATTGAGGCGAAATTTTGTAGAAAACTATAAAAAATCATTCTCTACAACTTTCATGTTTTATGGTAAGTCTAATTCGGCCTCTAACATAATGAACTGGAACCGGGCAGAACTGAAGCTACAATTTCCAGAAATCTGGAATTTTGTTATATTCAAGCTATAATTCACATTTTTACCTTAACGCTACCACTACTTTCTCCTTTACAAGATTATATACCATATATATACATCATATAACACCTAACCCACAAGAAATATAAGTGAATCAATCAAAACCCTAACTCAAAATCATCACTCCAATCATCAAAACCATTTGAAACAAGCATCACAAGCACAATTCTAACATTAATACCCAACTTAATCATGATTAATGGAGAAAGAAAGGTTGATCAGCCATTATACCTCAAGACAAGAGCTTGCAAGAAGGATCCTCCACTTCTCCTTGAAATTTTTTGGTTCCTCAAGCTTCCCAAGCTTCCAAACTAGTGATTAATCGGTTTAGTTTTTCTTGTTTGCACTCAAAAGGTTGGATTCAAGGTTGAAAATTGAAAACTCTCTTCACTCTTTTGCCTCTCCTTGCTCTCGGCCAAAACAGGAAAAAAATGGTGAAGAATGAACTCAAATGAAAGATAAGAAGGTAAGACATTGGCTTGGTCAAGGAACCATAGGTGGCCAACACTTGTCACCACCAAAACCAACTAAAATTTTGTTTTCTTTTCCTTGCATTTTGGGTCAAATATTTCGGCTATAAGGGCTGAGGATGAGGGAGATATTTTGCAACAATATCAAGGAAATATGGTGGTAGGGAAGTGGTAGTCAAGTGGTGTGTTCAATCGGTAGTGATCGATACCCGTCGGTTTGAGCTGATTTTTCTTAAATCGCGTATACTAGGGTTTTTAACTTATAATCACTAACTTATTATTATCACTTCTAATCATATAATATTTCCGCATCCAAAAGTCACTCTTACCTACCAAATTTGATCCTCACTCCGTACCAAATAATCACACTACGAAAAAACGTGAAAATCCTAATTCGCGCTAACTTGAAAACGGAAAGAGAAAACCCTTACTTCTATATTCATTTGCACTTATTGTGGGGTGATTGGGTAGTAAGGCTAATATAAAAGAATAATTTCCAAATAAAAGGGTATTTTTAAGAAAAATATAAAGAATTTTACGGGTCCTCACATAACTTATATAACTTGATAACGAAAACGCGAATATCCTAGATGGGTCAAGTGATAATCACTCTCAAGCCGTACGCAAGTTGCAAGCATCTACCTAATCCTCGAGCATAAATTTGGGCAACACGCCCTTTGAATTTACCTATTTTCCAGCAATTTATGGCTTCATTCTTTTCCTCAATCAATCCCAAAGTTACACACAAAATAATCTCATTTCAATAGCCGTTCAATAGGCTCAAGGTCATGCAAGTACAAAATCAAGCTAACGACATGTGCGGAAATGAAGTTTAGCAAAAGACAGATTTGACGTTGTTTTGCGTAACGGACACAACCGAAACTACGCTTTTTGGATTGGGGTGCAATTTATACCGTTTCGAAGCTAAGGCAGAGAGCTACAACTTTGATGAAGATCACCTAGTCCAGTTTGTAGTGTATCTAGGTCAAAATTTTGAATTACTAAAGCAGAAGCGCACAAACAGGTCAGTTAACTGCGCTATGTTTAAACAACAATAACTCAGGCTACCGAAATCCAAACGAGGTGATTCCAAGGGCGTTGGAAAGATAAGACATAGCACTACAACTTTCATGTTTTGGCTAAATGCTAATTCAGTACAAATCAGGGTGAACAGACACGGTTAGTGTTGTGTAATATCAAAATTGTCCATTGGGCTAAACCTATGAGAGTCAGGGGTATTTTTGTCTTTTCATAAGCTACGTTGCTCCGATTGAGGCGAAATTTTGTAGAAAACTATAAAAAATCATTCTCTACAACTTTCATGTTTTATGGTAAGTCTAATTCGGCCTCTAACATAATGAACTGGAACCGGGCAGAACTGAAGCTACAATTTCCAGAAATCTGGAATTTTGTTATATTCAAGCTATAATTCACATTTTTACCTTAACGCTACCACTACTTTCTCCTTTACAAGATTATATACCATATATATACATCATATAACACCTAACCCACAAGAAATATAAGTGAATCAATCAAAACCCTAACTCAAAATCATCACTCCAATCATCAAAACCATTTGAAACAAGCATCACAAGCACAATTCTAACATTAATACCCAACTTAATCATGATTAATGGAGAAAGAAAGGTTGATCAGCCATTATACCTCAAGACAAGAGCTTGCAAGAAGGATCCTCCACTTCTCCTTGAAATTTTTTGGTTCCTCAAGCTTCCCAAGCTTCCAAACTAGTGATTAATCGGTTTAGTTTTTCTTGTTTGCACTCAAAAGGTTGGATTCAAGGTTGAAAATTGAAAACTCTCTTCACTCTTTTGCCTCTCCTTGCTCTCGGCCAAAACAGGAAAAAAATGGTGAAGAATGAACTCAAATGAAAGATAAGAAGGTAAGACATTGGCTTGGTCAAGGAACCATAGGTGGCCAACACTTGTCACCACCAAAACCAACTAAAATTTTGTTTTCTTTTCCTTGCATTTTGGGTCAAATATTTCGGCTATAAGGGCTGAGGATGAGGGAGATATTTTGCAACAATATCAAGGAAATATGGTGGTAGGGAAGTGGTAGTCAAGTGGTGTGTTCAATCGGTAGTGATCGATACCCGTCGGTTTGAGCTGATTTTTCTTAAATCGCGTATACTAGGGTTTTTAACTTATAATCACTAACTTATTATTATCACTTCTAATCATATAATATTTCCGCATCCAAAAGTCACTCTTACCTACCAAATTTGATCCTCACTCCGTACCAAATAATCACACTACGAAAAAACGTGAAAATCCTAATTCGCGCTAACTTGAAAACGGAAAGAGAAAACCCTTACTTCTATATTCATTTGCACTTATTGTGGGGTGATTGGGTAGTAAGGCTAATATAAAAGAATAATTTCCAAATAAAAGGGTATTTTTAAGAAAAATATAAAGAATTTTACGGGTCCTCACATAACTTATATAACTTGATAACGAAAACGCGAATATCCTAGATGGGTCAAGTGATAATCACTCTCAAGCCGTACGCAAGTTGCAAGCATCTACCTAATCCTCGAGCATAAATTTGGGCAACACGCCCTTTGAATTTACCTATTTTCCAGCAATTTATGGCTTCATTCTTTTCCTCAATCAATCCCAAAGTTACACACAAAATAATCTCATTTCAATAGCCGTTCAATAGGCTCAAGGTCATGCAAGTACAAAATCAAGCTAACGACATGTGCGGAAATGAAGTTTAGCAAAAGACAGATTTGACGTTGTTTTGCGTAACGGACACAACCGAAACTACGCTTTTTGGATTGGGGTGCAATTTATACCGTTTCGAAGCTAAGGCAGAGAGCTACAACTTTGATGAAGATCACCTAGTCCAGTTTGTAGTGTATCTAGGTCAAAATTTTGAATTACTAAACCAGAAGCGCACAAACAGGTCAGTTAACTGCGCTATGTTTAAACAACAATAACTCAGGCTACCGAAATCCAAACGAGGTGATTCCAAGGGCGTTGGAAAGATAAGACATAGCACTACAACTTTCATGTTTTGGCTAAATGCTAATTCAGTACAAATCAGGGTGAACAGACACGGTTAGTGTTGTGTAATATCAAAATTGTCCATTGGGCTAAACCTATGAGAGTCAGGGGTATTTTTGTCTTTTCATAAGCTACGTTGCTCCGATTGAGGCGAAATTTTGTAGAAAACTATAAAAAATCATTCTCTACAACTTTCATGTTTTATGGTAAGTCTAATTCGGCCTCTAACATAATGAACTGGAACCGGGCAGAACTGAAGCTACAATTTCCAGAAATCTGGAATTTTGTTATATTCAAGCTATAATTCACATTTTTACCTTAACGCTACCACTACTTTCTCCTTTACAAGATTATATACCATATATATACATCATATAACACCTAACCCACAAGAAATATAAGTGAATCAATCAAAACCCTAACTCAAAATCATCACTCCAATCATCAAAACCATTTGAAACAAGCATCACAAGCACAATTCTAACATTAATACCCAACTTAATCATGATTAATGGAGAAAGAAAGGTTGATCAGCCATTATACCTCAAGACAAGAGCTTGCAAGAAGGATCCTCCACTTCTCCTTGAAATTTTTTGGTTCCTCAAGCTTCCCAAGCTTCCAAACTAGTGATTAATCGGTTTAGTTTTTCTTGTTTGCACTCAAAAGGTTGGATTCAAGGTTGAAAATTGAAAACTCTCTTCACTCTTTTGCCTCTCCTTGCTCTCGGCCAAAACAGAAAAAAAATGGTGAAGAATGAACTCAAATGAAAGATAAGAAGGTAAGACATTGGCTTGGTCAAGGAACCATAGGTGGCCAACACTTGTCACCACCAAAACCAACTAAAATTTTGTTTTCTTTTCCTTGCATTTTGGGTCAAATATTTCGGCTATAAGGGCTGAGGATGAGGGAGATATTTTGCAACAATATCAAGGAAATATGGTGGTAGGGAAGTGGTAGTCAAGTGGTGTGTTCAATCGGTAGTGATCGATACCCGTCGGTTTGAGCTGATTTTTCTTAAATCGCGTATACTAGGGTTTTTAACTTATAATCACTAACTTATTATTATCACTTCTAATCATATAATATTTCCGCATCCAAAAGTCACTCTTACCTACCAAATTTGATCCTCACTCCGTACCAAATAATCACACTACGAAAAAACGTGAAAATCCTAATTCGCGCTAACTTGAAAACGGAAAGAGAAAACCCTTACTTCTATATTCATTTGCACTTATTGTGGGGTGATTGGGTAGTAAGGCTAATATAAAAGAATAATTTCCAAATAAAAGGGTATTTTTAAGAAAAATATAAAGAATTTTACGGGTCCTCACATAACTTATATAACTTGATAACGAAAACGCGAATATCCTAGATGGGTCAAGTGATAATCACTCTCAAGCCGTACGCAAGTTGCAAGCATCTACCTAATCCTCGAGCATAAATTTGGGCAACACGCCCTTTGAATTTACCTATTTTCCAGCAATTTATGGCTTCATTCTTTTCCTCAATCAATCCCAAAGTTACACACAAAATAATCTCATTTCAATAGCCGTTCAATAGGCTCAAGGTCATGCAAGTACAAAATCAAGCTAACGACATGTGCGGAAATGAAGTTTAGCAAAAGACAGATTTGACGTTGTTTTGCGTAACGGACACAACCGAAACTACGCTTTTTGGATTGGGGTGCAATTTATACCGTTTCGAAGCTAAGGCAGAGAGCTACAACTTTGATGAAGATCACCTAGTCCAGTTTGTAGTGTATCTAGGTCAAAATTTTGAATTACTAAACCAGAAGCGCACAAACAGGTCAGTTAACTGCGCTATGTTTAAACAACAATAACTCAGGCTACCGAAATCCAAACGAGGTGATTCCAAGGGCGTTGGAAAGATAAGACATAGCACTACAACTTTCATGTTTTGGCTAAATGCTAATTCAGTACAAATCAGGGTGAACAGACACGGTTAGTGTTGTGTAATATCAAAATTGTCCATTGGGCTAAACCAATGAGAGTCAGGGGTATTTTTGTCTTTTCATAAGCTACGTTGCTCCGATTGAGGCGAAATTTTGTAGAAAACTATAAAAAATCATTCTCTACAACTTTCATGTTTTATGGTAAGTCTAATTCGGCCTCTAACATAATGAACTGGAACCGGGCAGAACTGAAGCTACAATTTCCAGAAATCTGGAATTTTGTTATATTCAAGCTATAATTCACATTTTTACCTTAACGCTACCACTACTTTCTCCTTTACAAGATTATATACCATATATATACATCATATAACACCTAACCCACAAGAAATATAAGTGAATCAATCAAAACCCTAACTCAAAATCATCACTCCAATCATCAAAACCATTTGAAACAAGCATCACAAGCACAATTCTAACATTAATACCCAACTTAATCATGATTAATGGAGAAAGAAAGGTTGATCAGCCATTATACCTCAAGACAAGAGCTTGCAAGAAGGATCCTCCACTTCTCCTTGAAATTTTTTGGTTCCTCAAGCTTCCCAAGCTTCCAAACTAGTGATTAATCGGTTTAGTTTTTCTTGTTTGCACTCAAAAGGTTGGATTCAAGGTTGAAAATTGAAAACTCTCTTCACTCTTTTGCCTCTCCTTGCTCTCGGCCAAAACAGAAAAAAAAATGGTGAAGAATGAACTCAAATGAAAGATAAGAAGGTAAGACATTGGCTTGGTCAAGGAACCATAGGTGGCCAACACTTGTCACCACCAAAACCAACTAAAATTTTGTTTTCTTTTCCTTGCATTTTGGGTCAAATATTTCGGCTATAAGGGCTGAGGATGAGGGAGATATTTTGCAACAATATCAAGGAAATATGGTGGTAGGGAAGTGGTAGTCAAGTGGTGTGTTCAATCGGTAGTGATCGATACCCGTCGGTTTGAGCTGATTTTTCTTAAATCGCGTATACTAGGGTTTTTAACTTATAATCACTAACTTATTATTATCACTTCTAATCATATAATATTTCCGCATCCAAAAGTCACTCTTACCTACCAAATTTGATCCTCACTCCGTACCAAATAATCACACTACGAAAAAACGTGAAAATCCTAATTCGCGCTAACTTGAAAACGGAAAGAGAAAACCCTTACTTCTATATTCATTTGCACTTATTGTGGGGTGATTGGGTAGTAAGGCTAATATAAAAGAATAATTTCCAAATAAAAGGGTATTTTTAAGAAAAATATAAAGAATTTTACGGGTCCTCACATAACTTATATAACTTGATAACGAAAACGCGAATATCCTAGATGGGTCAAGTGATAATCACTCTCAAGCCGTACGCAAGTTGCAAGCATCTACCTAATCCTCGAGCATAAATTTGGGCAACACGCCCTTTGAATTTACCTATTTTCCAGCAATTTATGGCTTCATTCTTTTCCTCAATCAATCCCAAAGTTACACACAAAATAATCTCATTTCAATAGCCGTTCAATAGGCTCAAGGTCATGCAAGTACAAAATCAAGCTAACGACATGTGCGGAAATGAAGTTTAGCAAAAGACAGATTTGACGTTGTTTTGCGTAACGGACACAACCGAAACTACGCTTTTTGGATTGGGGTGCAATTTATACCGTTTCGAAGCTAAGGCAGAGAGCTACAACTTTGATGAAGATCACCTAGTCCAGTTTGTAGTGTATCTAGGTCAAAATTTTGAATTACTAAACCAGAAGCGCACAAACAGGTCAGTTAACTGCGCTATGTTTAAACAACAATAACTCAGGCTACCGAAATCCAAACGAGGTGATTCCAAGGGCGTTGGAAAGATAAGACATAGCACTACAACTTTCATGTTTTGGCTAAATGCTAATTCAGTACAAATCAGGGTGAACAGACACGGTTAGTGTTGTGTAATATCAAAATTGTCCATTGGGCTAAACCAATGAGAGTCAGGGGTATTTTTGTCTTTTCATAAGCTACGTTGCTCCGATTGAGGCGAAATTTTGTAGAAAACTATAAAAAATCATTCTCTACAACTTTCATGTTTTATGGTAAGTCTAATTCGGCCTCTAACATAATGAACTGGAACCGGGCAGAACTGAAGCTACAATTTCCAGAAATCTGGAATTTTGTTATATTCAAGCTATAATTCACATTTTTACCTTAACGCTACCACTACTTTCTCCTTTACAAGATTATATACCATATATATACATCATATAACACCTAACCCACAAGAAATATAAGTGAATCAATCAAAACCCTAACTCAAAATCATCACTCCAATCATCAAAACCATTTGAAACAAGCATCACAAGCACAATTCTAACATTAATACCCAACTTAATCATGATTAATGGAGAAAGAAAGGTTGATCAGCCATTATACCTCAAGACAAGAGCTTGCAAGAAGGATCCTCCACTTCTCCTTGAAATTTTTTGGTTCCTCAAGCTTCCCAAGCTTCCAAACTAGTGATTAATCGGTTTAGTTTTTCTTGTTTGCACTCAAAAGGTTGGATTCAAGGTTGAAAATTGAAAACTCTCTTCACTCTTTTGCCTCTCCTTGCTCTCGGCCAAAACAGAAAAAAAATGGTGAAGAATGAACTCAAATGAAAGATAAGAAGGTAAGACATTGGCTTGGTCAAGGAACCATAGGTGGCCAACACTTGTCACCACCAAAACCAACTAAAATTTTGTTTTCTTTTCCTTGCATTTTGGGTCAAATATTTCGGCTATAAGGGCTGAGGATGAGGGAGATATTTTGCAACAATATCAAGGAAATATGGTGGTAGGGAAGTGGTAGTCAAGTGGTGTGTTCAATCGGTAGTGATCGATACCCGTCGGTTTGAGCTGATTTTTCTTAAATCGCGTATACTAGGGTTTTTAACTTATAATCACTAACTTATTATTATCACTTCTAATCATATAATATTTCCGCATCCAAAAGTCACTCTTACCTACCAAATTTGATCCTCACTCCGTACCAAATAATCACACTACGAAAAAACGTGAAAATCCTAATTCGCGCTAACTTGAAAACGGAAAGAGAAAACCCTTACTTCTATATTCATTTGCACTTATTGTGGGGTGATTGGGTAGTAAGGCTAATATAAAAGAATAATTTCCAAATAAAAGGGTATTTTTAAGAAAAATATAAAGAATTTTACGGGTCCTCACATAACTTATATAACTTGATAACGAAAACGCGAATATCCTAGATGGGTCAAGTGATAATCACTCTCAAGCCGTACGCAAGTTGCAAGCATCTACCTAATCCTCGAGCATAAATTTGGGCAACACGCCCTTTGAATTTACCTATTTTCCAGCAATTTATGGCTTCATTCTTTTCCTCAATCAATCCCAAAGTTACACACAAAATAATCTCATTTCAATAGCCGTTCAATAGGCTCAAGGTCATGCAAGTACAAAATCAAGCTAACGACATGTGCGGAAATGAAGTTTAGCAAAAGACAGATTTGACGTTGTTTTGCGTAACGGACACAACCGAAACTACGCTTTTTGGATTGGGGTGCAATTTATACCGTTTCGAAGCTAAGGCAGAGAGCTACAACTTTGATGAAGATCACCTAGTCCAGTTTGTAGTGTATCTAGGTCAAAATTTTGAATTACTAAACCAGAAGCGCACAAACAGGTCAGTTAACTGCGCTATGTTTAAACAACAATAACTCAGGCTACCGAAATCCAAACGAGGTGATTCCAAGGGCGTTGGAAAGATAAGACATAGCACTACAACTTTCATGTTTTGGCTAAATGCTAATTCAGTACAAATCAGGGTGAACAGACACGGTTAGTGTTGTGTAATATCAAAATTGTCCATTGGGCTAAACCAATGAGAGTCAGGGGTATTTTTGTCTTTTCATAAGCTACGTTGCTCCGATTGAGGCGAAATTTTGTAGAAAACTATAAAAAATCATTCTCTACAACTTTCATGTTTTATGGTAAGTCTAATTCGGCCTCTAACATAATGAACTGGAACCGGGCAGAACTGAAGCTACAATTTCCAGAAATCTGGAATTTTGTTATATTCAAGCTATAATTCACATTTTTACCTTAACGCTACCACTACTTTCTCCTTTACAAGATTATATACCATATATATACATCATATAACACCTAACCCACAAGAAATATAAGTGAATCAATCAAAACCCTAACTCAAAATCATCACTCCAATCATCAAAACCATTTGAAACAAGCATCACAAGCACAATTCTAACATTAATACCCAACTTAATCATGATTAATGGAGAAAGAAAGGTTGATCAGCCATTATACCTCAAGACAAGAGCTTGCAAGAAGGATCCTCCACTTCTCCTTGAAATTTTTTGGTTCCTCAAGCTTCCCAAGCTTCCAAACTAGTGATTAATCGGTTTAGTTTTTCTTGTTTGCACTCAAAAGGTTGGATTCAAGGTTGAAAATTGAAAACTCTCTTCACTCTTTTGCCTCTCCTTGCTCTCGGCCAAAACAGAAAAAAAATGGTGAAGAATGAACTCAAATGAAAGATAAGAAGGTAAGACATTGGCTTGGTCAAGGAACCATAGGTGGCCAACACTTGTCACCACCAAAACCAACTAAAATTTTGTTTTCTTTTCCTTGCATTTTGGGTCAAATATTTCGGCTATAAGGGCTGAGGATGAGGGAGATATTTTGCAACAATATCAAGGAAATATGGTGGTAGGGAAGTGGTAGTCAAGTGGTGTGTTCAATCGGTAGTGATCGATACCCGTCGGTTTGAGCTGATTTTTCTTAAATCGCGTATACTAGGGTTTTTAACTTATAATCACTAACTTATTATTATCACTTCTAATCATATAATATTTCCGCATCCAAAAGTCACTCTTACCTACCAAATTTGATCCTCACTCCGTACCAAATAATCACACTACGAAAAAACGTGAAAATCCTAATTCGCGCTAACTTGAAAACGGAAAGTGAAAACCCTTACTTCTATATTCATTTGCACTTATTGTGGGGTGATTGGGTAGTAAGGCTAATATAAAAGAACTCCTGAAGATAAACGCTGCTGGACTCAAGGCCTTGTACCTTTCCTTAAGCAGCCACCCAGGGCTCGGCTCCGTATAATCCGTTGGATGGTCCCTCCCATGGGCTACGTGAAGTTAAATGTTGATGGTTCTTCTCTTGGGAACCCGGGAGATGCGGGGGGAGGAGGCCTCATCCGGGATAGCGAGGGGAGGCTACTCTATGGTTTTTCCACTTTCTATGGTTGGCAGACCAATATGAGTGCTGAAGCAATGGCTCTCCTCGAAGGGTTACAGCTTTGCAAATCTCATGGCTTCCCCCACGTTGAGATTGAAATTGACTCGCTGACTCTCCTCAAGGTAGTACGACGTGAGATGAAGTGTCCGTGGAGGATTTGGGGGGTGGTTTGCCACATTCGACATCTACTTGAGGACTTCACCTCGGTCTTGCATCATTGCTACAGAGAGCTCAATGCTGTGGCGGACTCGCTTGCCAAATTAGCCAGCACGTCCCGTGCGTCCTCATCCTACTGTGCTACCTCTTTTCCAAGGGACATTCGTGGGCTTCTTCAGTTAGACAGAGTTAGCTATCCTTACATTCGCCGGCAATGGAAGCCTTAGTTTACTATGTAGGACTGTTTTTCATGACAGGGCGTTTTAGCTCCTCTCCATTGTAATTTTCTTACCATTAATAAAGGTTTTGATTAAAAAAAAAAAAAAAAAAAAAAAAAAAGGCTAATATAAAAGAATAATTTCCAAATAAAAGGGTATTTTTAAGAAAAATATAAAGAATTTTACGGGTCCTCACATAACTTATATAACTTGATAACGAAAACGCGAATATCCTAGATGGGTCAAGTGATAATCACTCTCAAGCCGTACGCAAGTTGCAAGCATCTACCTAATCCTCGAGCATAAATTTGGGCAACACGCCCTTTGAATTTACCTATTTTCCAGCAATTTATGGCTTCATTCTTTTCCTCAATCAATCCCAAAGTTACACACAAAATAATCTCATTTCAATAGCCGTTCAATAGGCTCAAGGTCATGCAAGTACAAAATCAAGCTAACGACATGTGCGGAAATGAAGTTTAGCAAAAGACAGATTTGACGTTGTTTTGCGTAACGGACACAACCGAAACTACGCTTTTTGGATTGGGGTGCAATTTATACCGTTTCGAAGCTAAGGCAGAGAGCTACAACTTTGATGAAGATCACCTAGTCCAGTTTGTAGTGTATCTAGGTCAAAATTTTGAATTACTAAACCAGAAGCGCACAAACAGGTCAGTTAACTGCGCTATGTTTAAACAACAATAACTCAGGCTACCGAAATCCAAACGAGGTGATTCCAAGGGCGTTGGAAAGATAAGACATAGCACTACAACTTTCATGTTTTGGCTAAATGCTAATTCAGTACAAATCAGGGTGAACAGACACGGTTAGTGTTGTGTAATATCAAAATTGTCCATTGGGCTAAACCTATGAGAGTCAGGGGTATTTTTGTCTTTTCATAAGCTACGTTGCTCCGATTGAGGCGAAATTTTGTAGAAAACTATAAAAAATCATTCTCTACAACTTTCATGTTTTATGGTAAGTCTAATTCGGCCTCTAACATAATGAACTGGAACCGGGCAGAACTGAAGCTACAATTTCCAGAAATCTGGAATTTTGTTATATTCAAGCTATAATTCACATTTTTACCTTAACGCTACCACTACTTTCTCCTTTACAAGATTATATACCATATATATACATCATATAACACCTAACCCACAAGAAATATAAGTGAATCAATCAAAACCCTAACTCAAAATCATCACTCCAATCATCAAAACCATTTGAAACAAGCATCACAAGCACAATTCTAACATTAATACCCAACTTAATCATGATTAATGGAGAAAGAAAGGTTGATCAGCCATTATACCTCAAGACAAGAGCTTGCAAGAAGGATCCTCCACTTCTCCTTGAAATTTTTTGGTTCCTCAAGCTTCCCAAGCTTCCAAACTAGTGATTAATCGGTTTAGTTTTTCTTGTTTGCACTCAAAAGGTTGGATTCAAGGTTGAAAATTGAAAACTCTCTTCACTCTTTTGCCTCTCCTTGCTCTCGGCCAAAACAGGAAAAAAATGGTGAAGAATGAACTCAAATGAAAGATAAGAAGGTAAGACATTGGCTTGGTCAAGGAACCATAGGTGGCCAACACTTGTCACCACCAAAACCAACTAAAATTTTGTTTTCTTTTCCTTGCATTTTGGGTCAAATATTTCGGCTATAAGGGCTGAGGATGAGGGAGATATTTTGCAACAATATCAAGGAAATATGGTGGTAGGGAAGTGGTAGTCAAGTGGTGTGTTCAATCGGTAGTGATCGATACCCGTCGGTTTGAGCTGATTTTTCTTAAATCGCGTATACTAGGGTTTTTAACTTATAATCACTAACTTATTATTATCACTTCTAATCATATAATATTTCCGCATCCAAAAGTCACTCTTACCTACCAAATTTGATCCTCACTCCGTACCAAATAATCACACTACGAAAAAACGTGAAAATCCTAATTCGCGCTAACTTGAAAACGGAAAGTGAAAACCCTTACTTCTATATTCATTTGCACTTATTGTGGGGTGATTGGGTAGTAAGGCTAATATAAAAGAACTCCTGAAGATAAACGCTGCTGGACTCAAGGCCTTGTACCTTTCCTTAAGCAGCCACCCAGGGCTCGGCTCCGTATAATCCGTTGGATGGTCCCTCCCATGGGCTACGTGAAGTTAAATGTTGATGGTTCTTCTCTTGGGAACCCGGGAGATGCGGGGGGAGGAGGCCTCATCCGGGATAGCGAGGGGAGGCTACTCTATGGTTTTTCCACTTTCTATGGTTGGCAGACCAATATGAGTGCTGAAGCAATGGCTCTCCTCGAAGGGTTACAGCTTTGCAAATCTCATGGCTTCCCCCACGTTGAGATTGAAATTGACTCGCTGACTCTCCTCAAGGTAGTACGACGTGAGATGAAGTGTCCGTGGAGGATTTGGGGGGTGGTTTGCCACATTCGACATCTACTTGAGGACTTCACCTCGGTCTTGCATCATTGCTACAGAGAGCTCAATGCTGTGGCGGACTCGCTTGCCAAATTAGCCAGCACGTCCCGTGCGTCCTCATCCTACTGTGCTACCTCTTTTCCAAGGGACATTCGTGGGCTTCTTCAGTTAGACAGAGTTAGCTATCCTTACATTCGCCGGCAATGGAAGCCTTAGTTTACTATGTAGGACTGTTTTTCATGACAGGGCGTTTTAGCTCCTCTCCATTGTAATTTTCTTACCATTAATAAAGGTTTTGATTAAAAAAAAAAAAAAAAAAAAAAAAAAAGGCTAATATAAAAGAATAATTTCCAAATAAAAGGGTATTTTTAAGAAAAATATAAAGAATTTTACGGGTCCTCACATAACTTATATAACTTGATATGTTTAAACAACAATAACTCAGGCTACCGAAATCCAAACGAGGTGATTCCAAGGGCGTTGGAAAGATAAGACATAGCACTACAACTTTCATGTTTTGGCTAAATGCTAATTCAGTACAAATCAGGGTGAACAGACACGGTTAGTGTTGTGTAATATCAAAATTGTCCATTGGGCTAAACCTATGAGAGTCAGGGGTATTTTTGTCTTTTCATAAGCTACGTTGCTCCGATTGAGGCGAAATTTTGTAGAAAACTATAAAAAATCATTCTCTACAACTTTCATGTTTTATGGTAAGTCTAATTCGGCCTCTAACATAATGAACTGGAACCGGGCAGAACTGAAGCTACAATTTCCAGAAATCTGGAATTTTGTTATATTCAAGCTATAATTCACATTTTTACCTTAACGCTACCACTACTTTCTCCTTTACAAGATTATATACCATATATATACATCATATAACACCTAACCCACAAGAAATATAAGTGAATCAATCAAAACCCTAACTCAAAATCATCACTCCAATCATCAAAACCATTTGAAACAAGCATCACAAGCACAATTCTAACATTAATACCCAACTTAATCATGATTAATGGAGAAAGAAAGGTTGATCAGCCATTATACCTCAAGACAAGAGCTTGCAAGAAGGATCCTCCACTTCTCCTTGAAATTTTTTGGTTCCTCAAGCTTCCCAAGCTTCCAAACTAGTGATTAATCGGTTTAGTTTTTCTTGTTTGCACTCAAAAGGTTGGATTCAAGGTTGAAAATTGAAAACTCTCTTCACTCTTTTGCCTCTCCTTGCTCTCGGCCAAAACAGGAAAAAAATGGTGAAGAATGAACTCAAATGAAAGATAAGAAGGTAAGACATTGGCTTGGTCAAGGAACCATAGGTGGCCAACACTTGTCACCACCAAAACCAACTAAAATTTTGTTTTCTTTTCCTTGCATTTTGGGTCAAATATTTCGGCTATAAGGGCTGAGGATGAGGGAGATATTTTGCAACAATATCAAGGAAATATGGTGGTAGGGAAGTGGTAGTCAAGTGGTGTGTTCAATCGGTAGTGATCGATACCCGTCGGTTTGAGCTGATTTTTCTTAAATCGCGTATACTAGGGTTTTTAACTTATAATCACTAACTTATTATTATCACTTCTAATCATATAATATTTCCGCATCCAAAAGTCACTCTTACCTACCAAATTTGATCCTCACTCCGTACCAAATAATCACACTACGAAAAAACGTGAAAATCCTAATTCGCGCTAACTTGAAAACGGAAAGAGAAAACCCTTACTTCTATATTCATTTGCACTTATTGTGGGGTGATTGGGTAGTAAGGCTAATATAAAAGAATAATTTCCAAATAAAAGGGTATTTTTAAGAAAAATATAAAGAATTTTACGGGTCCTCACATAACTTATATAACTTGATAACGAAAACGCGAATATCCTAGATGGGTCAAGTGATAATCACTCTCAAGCCGTACGCAAGTTGCAAGCATCTACCTAATCCTCGAGCATAAATTTGGGCAACACGCCCTTTGAATTTACCTATTTTCCAGCAATTTATGGCTTCATTCTTTTCCTCAATCAATCCCAAAGTTACACACAAAATAATCTCATTTCAATAGCCGTTCAATAGGCTCAAGGTCATGCAAGTACAAAATCAAGCTAACGACATGTGCGGAAATGAAGTTTAGCAAAAGACAGATTTGACGTTGTTTTGCGTAACGGACACAACCGAAACTACGCTTTTTGGATTGGGGTGCAATTTATACCGTTTCGAAGCTAAGGCAGAGAGCTACAACTTTGATGAAGATCACCTAGTCCAGTTTGTAGTGTATCTAGGTCAAAATTTTGAATTACTAAAGCAGAAGCGCACAAACAGGTCAGTTAACTGCGCTATGTTTAAACAACAATAACTCAGGCTACCGAAATCCAAACGAGGTGATTCCAAGGGCGTTGGAAAGATAAGACATAGCACTACAACTTTCATGTTTTGGCTAAATGCTAATTCAGTACAAATCAGGGTGAACAGACACGGTTAGTGTTGTGTAATATCAAAATTGTCCATTGGGCTAAACCTATGAGAGTCAGGGGTATTTTTGTCTTTTCATAAGCTACGTTGCTCCGATTGAGGCGAAATTTTGTAGAAAACTATAAAAAATCATTCTCTACAACTTTCATGTTTTATGGTAAGTCTAATTCGGCCTCTAACATAATGAACTGGAACCGGGCAGAACTGAAGCTACAATTTCCAGAAATCTGGAATTTTGTTATATTCAAGCTATAATTCACATTTTTACCTTAACGCTACCACTACTTTCTCCTTTACAAGATTATATACCATATATATACATCATATAACACCTAACCCACAAGAAATATAAGTGAATCAATCAAAACCCTAACTCAAAATCATCACTCCAATCATCAAAACCATTTGAAACAAGCATCACAAGCACAATTCTAACATTAATACCCAACTTAATCATGATTAATGGAGAAAGAAAGGTTGATCAGCCATTATACCTCAAGACAAGAGCTTGCAAGAAGGATCCTCCACTTCTCCTTGAAATTTTTTGGTTCCTCAAGCTTCCCAAGCTTCCAAACTAGTGATTAATCGGTTTAGTTTTTCTTGTTTGCACTCAAAAGGTTGGATTCAAGGTTGAAAATTGAAAACTCTCTTCACTCTTTTGCCTCTCCTTGCTCTCGGCCAAAACAGGAAAAAAATGGTGAAGAATGAACTCAAATGAAAGATAAGAAGGTAAGACATTGGCTTGGTCAAGGAACCATAGGTGGCCAACACTTGTCACCACCAAAACCAACTAAAATTTTGTTTTCTTTTCCTTGCATTTTGGGTCAAATATTTCGGCTATAAGGGCTGAGGATGAGGGAGATATTTTGCAACAATATCAAGGAAATATGGTGGTAGGGAAGTGGTAGTCAAGTGGTGTGTTCAATCGGTAGTGATCGATACCCGTCGGTTTGAGCTGATTTTTCTTAAATCGCGTATACTAGGGTTTTTAACTTATAATCACTAACTTATTATTATCACTTCTAATCATATAATATTTCCGCATCCAAAAGTCACTCTTACCTACCAAATTTGATCCTCACTCCGTACCAAATAATCACACTACGAAAAAACGTGAAAATCCTAATTCGCGCTAACTTGAAAACGGAAAGAGAAAACCCTTACTTCTATATTCATTTGCACTTATTGTGGGGTGATTGGGTAGTAAGGCTAATATAAAAGAATAATTTCCAAATAAAAGGGTATTTTTAAGAAAAATATAAAGAATTTTACGGGTCCTCACATAACTTATATAACTTGATAACGAAAACGCGAATATCCTAGATGGGTCAAGTGATAATCACTCTCAAGCCGTACGCAAGTTGCAAGCATCTACCTAATCCTCGAGCATAAATTTGGGCAACACGCCCTTTGAATTTACCTATTTTCCAGCAATTTATGGCTTCATTCTTTTCCTCAATCAATCCCAAAGTTACACACAAAATAATCTCATTTCAATAGCCGTTCAATAGGCTCAAGGTCATGCAAGTACAAAATCAAGCTAACGACATGTGCGGAAATGAAGTTTAGCAAAAGACAGATTTGACGTTGTTTTGCGTAACGGACACAACCGAAACTACGCTTTTTGGATTGGGGTGCAATTTATACCGTTTCGAAGCTAAGGCAGAGAGCTACAACTTTGATGAAGATCACCTAGTCCAGTTTGTAGTGTATCTAGGTCAAAATTTTGAATTACTAAACCAGAAGCGCACAAACAGGTCAGTTAACTGCGCTATGTTTAAACAACAATAACTCAGGCTACCGAAATCCAAACGAGGTGATTCCAAGGGCGTTGGAAAGATAAGACATAGCACTACAACTTTCATGTTTTGGCTAAATGCTAATTCAGTACAAATCAGGGTGAACAGACACGGTTAGTGTTGTGTAATATCAAAATTGTCCATTGGGCTAAACCTATGAGAGTCAGGGGTATTTTTGTCTTTTCATAAGCTACGTTGCTCCGATTGAGGCGAAATTTTGTAGAAAACTATAAAAAATCATTCTCTACAACTTTCATGTTTTATGGTAAGTCTAATTCGGCCTCTAACATAATGAACTGGAACCGGGCAGAACTGAAGCTACAATTTCCAGAAATCTGGAATTTTGTTATATTCAAGCTATAATTCACATTTTTACCTTAACGCTACCACTACTTTCTCCTTTACAAGATTATATACCATATATATACATCATATAACACCTAACCCACAAGAAATATAAGTGAATCAATCAAAACCCTAACTCAAAATCATCACTCCAATCATCAAAACCATTTGAAACAAGCATCACAAGCACAATTCTAACATTAATACCCAACTTAATCATGATTAATGGAGAAAGAAAGGTTGATCAGCCATTATACCTCAAGACAAGAGCTTGCAAGAAGGATCCTCCACTTCTCCTTGAAATTTTTTGGTTCCTCAAGCTTCCCAAGCTTCCAAACTAGTGATTAATCGGTTTAGTTTTTCTTGTTTGCACTCAAAAGGTTGGATTCAAGGTTGAAAATTGAAAACTCTCTTCACTCTTTTGCCTCTCCTTGCTCTCGGCCAAAACAGGAAAAAAATGGTGAAGAATGAACTCAAATGAAAGATAAGAAGGTAAGACATTGGCTTGGTCAAGGAACCATAGGTGGCCAACACTTGTCACCACCAAAACCAACTAAAATTTTGTTTTCTTTTCCTTGCATTTTGGGTCAAATATTTCGGCTATAAGGGCTGAGGATGAGGGAGATATTTTGCAACAATATCAAGGAAATATGGTGGTAGGGAAGTGGTAGTCAAGTGGTGTGTTCAATCGGTAGTGATCGATACCCGTCGGTTTGAGCTGATTTTTCTTAAATCGCGTATACTAGGGTTTTTAACTTATAATCACTAACTTATTATTATCACTTCTAATCATATAATATTTCCGCATCCAAAAGTCACTCTTACCTACCAAATTTGATCCTCACTCCGTACCAAATAATCACACTACGAAAAAACGTGAAAATCCTAATTCGCGCTAACTTGAAAACGGAAAGAGAAAACCCTTACTTCTATATTCATTTGCACTTATTGTGGGGTGATTGGGTAGTAAGGCTAATATAAAAGAATAATTTCCAAATAAAAGGGTATTTTTAAGAAAAATATAAAGAATTTTACGGGTCCTCACATAACTTATATAACTTGATAACGAAAACGCGAATATCCTAGATGGGTCAAGTGATAATCACTCTCAAGCCGTACGCAAGTTGCAAGCATCTACCTAATCCTCGAGCATAAATTTGGGCAACACGCCCTTTGAATTTACCTATTTTCCAGCAATTTATGGCTTCATTCTTTTCCTCAATCAATCCCAAAGTTACACACAAAATAATCTCATTTCAATAGCCGTTCAATAGGCTCAAGGTCATGCAAGTACAAAATCAAGCTAACGACATGTGCGGAAATGAAGTTTAGCAAAAGACAGATTTGACGTTGTTTTGCGTAACGGACACAACCGAAACTACGCTTTTTGGATTGGGGTGCAATTTATACCGTTTCGAAGCTAAGGCAGAGAGCTACAACTTTGATGAAGATCACCTAGTCCAGTTTGTAGTGTATCTAGGTCAAAATTTTGAATTACTAAACCAGAAGCGCACAAACAGGTCAGTTAACTGCGCTATGTTTAAACAACAATAACTCAGGCTACCGAAATCCAAACGAGGTGATTCCAAGGGCGTTGGAAAGATAAGACATAGCACTACAACTTTCATGTTTTGGCTAAATGCTAATTCAGTACAAATCAGGGTGAACAGACACGGTTAGTGTTGTGTAATATCAAAATTGTCCATTGGGCTAAACCTATGAGAGTCAGGGGTATTTTTGTCTTTTCATAAGCTACGTTGCTCCGATTGAGGCGAAATTTTGTAGAAAACTATAAAAAATCATTCTCTACAACTTTCATGTTTTATGGTAAGTCTAATTCGGCCTCTAACATAATGAACTGGAACCGGGCAGAACTGAAGCTACAATTTCCAGAAATCTGGAATTTTGTTATATTCAAGCTATAATTCACATTTTTACCTTAACGCTACCACTACTTTCTCCTTTACAAGATTATATACCATATATATACATCATATAACACCTAACCCACAAGAAATATAAGTGAATCAATCAAAACCCTAACTCAAAATCATCACTCCAATCATCAAAACCATTTGAAACAAGCATCACAAGCACAATTCTAACATTAATACCCAACTTAATCATGATTAATGGAGAAAGAAAGGTTGATCAGCCATTATACCTCAAGACAAGAGCTTGCAAGAAGGATCCTCCACTTCTCCTTGAAATTTTTTGGTTCCTCAAGCTTCCCAAGCTTCCAAACTAGTGA
The DNA here is from genome assembly GCF_036785885.1 of Coffea arabica. Lineage (NCBI taxonomy): Eukaryota > Viridiplantae > Streptophyta > Magnoliopsida > Gentianales > Rubiaceae > Coffea > Coffea arabica. Next base: position 9,784,845 of record NC_092324.1, on the reverse strand, counting down.
TTAATCGGTTTAGTTTTTCTTGTTTGCACTCAAAAGGTTGGATTCAAGGTTGAAAATTGAAAACTCTCTTCACTCTTTTGCCTCTCCTTGCTCTCGGCCAAAACAGGAAAAAAATGGTGAAGAATGAACTCAAATGAAAGATAAGAAGGTAAGACATTGGCTTGGTCAAGGAACCATAGGTGGCCAACACTTGTCACCACCAAAACCAACTAAAATTTTGTTTTCTTTTCCTTGCATTTTGGGTCAAATATTTCGGCTATAAGGGCTGAGGATGAGGGAGATATTTTGCAACAATATCAAGGAAATATGGTGGTAGGGAAGTGGTAGTCAAGTGGTGTGTTCAATCGGTAGTGATCGATACCCGTCGGTTTGAGCTGATTTTTCTTAAATCGCGTATACTAGGGTTTTTAACTTATAATCACTAACTTATTATTATCACTTCTAATCATATAATATTTCCGCATCCAAAAGTCACTCTTACCTACCAAATTTGATCCTCACTCCGTACCAAATAATCACACTACGAAAAAACGTGAAAATCCTAATTCGCGCTAACTTGAAAACGGAAAGAGAAAACCCTTACTTCTATATTCATTTGCACTTATTGTGGGGTGATTGGGTAGTAAGGCTAATATAAAAGAATAATTTCCAAATAAAAGGGTATTTTTAAGAAAAATATAAAGAATTTTACGGGTCCTCACATAACTTATATAACTTGATAACGAAAACGCGAATATCCTAGATGGGTCAAGTGATAATCACTCTCAAGCCGTACGCAAGTTGCAAGCATCTACCTAATCCTCGAGCATAAATTTGGGCAACACGCCCTTTGAATTTACCTATTTTCCAGCAATTTATGGCTTCATTCTTTTCCTCAATCAATCCCAAAGTTACACACAAAATAATCTCATTTCAATAGCCGTTCAATAGGCTCAAGGTCATGCAAGTACAAAATCAAGCTAACGACATGTGCGGAAATGAAGTTTAGCAAAAGACAGATTTGACGTTGTTTTGCGTAACGGACACAACCGAAACTACGCTTTTTGGATTGGGGTGCAATTTATACCGTTTCGAAGCTAAGGCAGAGAGCTACAACTTTGATGAAGATCACCTAGTCCAGTTTGTAGTGTATCTAGGTCAAAATTTTGAATTACTAAACCAGAAGCGCACAAACAGGTCAGTTAACTGCGCTATGTTTAAACAACAATAACTCAGGCTACCGAAATCCAAACGAGGTGATTCCAAGGGCGTTGGAAAGATAAGACATAGCACTACAACTTTCATGTTTTGGCTAAATGCTAATTCAGTACAAATCAGGGTGAACAGACACGGTTAGTGTTGTGTAATATCAAAATTGTCCATTGGGCTAAACCTATGAGAGTCAGGGGTATTTTTGTCTTTTCATAAGCTACGTTGCTCCGATTGAGGCGAAATTTTGTAGAAAACTATAAAAAATCATTCTCTACAACTTTCATGTTTTATGGTAAGTCTAATTCGGCCTCTAACATAATGAACTGGAACCGGGCAGAACTGAAGCTACAATTTCCAGAAATCTGGAATTTTGTTATATTCAAGCTATAATTCACATTTTTACCTTAACGCTACCACTACTTTCTCCTTTACAAGATTATATACCATATATATACATCATATAACACCTAACCCACAAGAAATATAAGTGAATCAATCAAAACCCTAACTCAAAATCATCACTCCAATCATCAAAACCATTTGAAACAAGCATCACAAGCACAATTCTAACATTAATACCCAACTTAATCATGATTAATGGAGAAAGAAAGGTTGATCAGCCATTATACCTCAAGACAAGAGCTTGCAAGAAGGATCCTCCACTTCTCCTTGAAATTTTTTGGTTCCTCAAGCTTCCCAAGCTTCCAAACTAGTGATTAATCGGTTTAGTTTTTCTTGTTTGCACTCAAAAGGTTGGATTCAAGGTTGAAAATTGAAAACTCTCTTCACTCTTTTGCCTCTCCTTGCTCTCGGCCAAAACAGAAAAAAAATGGTGAAGAATGAACTCAAATGAAAGATAAGAAGGTAAGACATTGGCTTGGTCAAGGAACCATAGGTGGCCAACACTTGTCACCACCAAAACCAACTAAAATTTTGTTTTCTTTTCCTTGCATTTTGGGTCAAATATTTCGGCTATAAGGGCTGAGGATGAGGGAGATATTTTGCAACAATATCAAGGAAATATGGTGGTAGGGAAGTGGTAGTCAAGTGGTGTGTTCAATCGGTAGTGATCGATACCCGTCGGTTTGAGCTGATTTTTCTTAAATCGCGTATACTAGGGTTTTTAACTTATAATCACTAACTTATTATTATCACTTCTAATCATATAATATTTCCGCATCCAAAAGTCACTCTTACCTACCAAATTTGATCCTCACTCCGTACCAAATAATCACACTACGAAAAAACGTGAAAATCCTAATTCGCGCTAACTTGAAAACGGAAAGAGAAAACCCTTACTTCTATATTCATTTGCACTTATTGTGGGGTGATTGGGTAGTAAGGCTAATATAAAAGAATAATTTCCAAATAAAAGGGTATTTTTAAGAAAAATATAAAGAATTTTACGGGTCCTCACATAACTTATATAACTTGATAACGAAAACGCGAATATCCTAGATGGGTCAAGTGATAATCACTCTCAAGCCGTACGCAAGTTGCAAGCATCTACCTAATCCTCGAGCATAAATTTGGGCAACACGCCCTTTGAATTTACCTATTTTCCAGCAATTTATGGCTTCATTCTTTTCCTCAATCAATCCCAAAGTTACACACAAAATAATCTCATTTCAATAGCCGTTCAATAGGCTCAAGGTCATGCAAGTACAAAATCAAGCTAACGACATGTGCGGAAATGAAGTTTAGCAAAAGACAGATTTGACGTTGTTTTGCGTAACGGACACAACCGAAACTACGCTTTTTGGATTGGGGTGCAATTTATACCGTTTCGAAGCTAAGGCAGAGAGCTACAACTTTGATGAAGATCACCTAGTCCAGTTTGTAGTGTATCTAGGTCAAAATTTTGAATTACTAAACCAGAAGCGCACAAACAGGTCAGTTAACTGCGCTATGTTTAAACAACAATAACTCAGGCTACCGAAATCCAAACGAGGTGATTCCAAGGGCGTTGGAAAGATAAGACATAGCACTACAACTTTCATGTTTTGGCTAAATGCTAATTCAGTACAAATCAGGGTGAACAGACACGGTTAGTGTTGTGTAATATCAAAATTGTCCATTGGGCTAAACCTATGAGAGTCAGGGGTATTTTTGTCTTTTCATAAGCTACGTTGCTCCGATTGAGGCGAAATTTTGTAGAAAACTATAAAAAATCATTCTCTACAACTTTCATGTTTTATGGTAAGTCTAATTCGGCCTCTAACATAATGAACTGGAACCGGGCAGAACTGAAGCTACAATTTCCAGAAATCTGGAATTTTGTTATATTCAAGCTATAATTCACATTTTTACCTTAACGCTACCACTACTTTCTCCTTTACAAGATTATATACCATATATATACATCATATAACACCTAACCCACAAGAAATATAAGTGAATCAATCAAAACCCTAACTCAAAATCATCACTCCAATCATCAAAACCATTTGAAACAAGCATCACAAGCACAATTCTAACATTAATACCCAACTTAATCATGATTAATGGAGAAAGAAAGGTTGATCAGCCATTATACCTCAAGACAAGAGCTTGCAAGAAGGATCCTCCACTTCTCCTTGAAATTTTTTGGTTCCTCAAGCTTCCCAAGCTTCCAAACTAGTGATTAATCGGTTTAGTTTTTCTTGTTTGCACTCAAAAGGTTGGATTCAAGGTTGAAAATTGAAAACTCTCTTCACTCTTTTGCCTCTCCTTGCTCTCGGCCAAAACAGGAAAAAAATGGTGAAGAATGAACTCAAATGAAAGATAAGAAGGTAAGACATTGGCTTGGTCAAGGAACCATAGGTGGCCAACACTTGTCACCACCAAAACCAACTAAAATTTTGTTTTCTTTTCCTTGCATTTTGGGTCAAATATTTCGGCTATAAGGGCTGAGGATGAGGGAGATATTTTGCAACAATATCAAGGAAATATGGTGGTAGGGAAGTGGTAGTCAAGTGGTGTGTTCAATCGGTAGTGATCGATACCCGTCGGTTTGAGCTGATTTTTCTTAAATCGCGTATACTAGGGTTTTTAACTTATAATCACTAACTTATTATTATCACTTCTAATCATATAATATTTCCGCATCCAAAAGTCACTCTTACCTACCAAATTTGATCCTCACTCCGTACCAAATAATCACACTACGAAAAAACGTGAAAATCCTAATTCGCGCTAACTTGAAAACGGAAAGAGAAAACCCTTACTTCTATATTCATTTGCACTTATTGTGGGGTGATTGGGTAGTAAGGCTAATATAAAAGAATAATTTCCAAATAAAAGGGTATTTTTAAGAAAAATATAAAGAATTTTACGGGTCCTCACATAACTTATATAACTTGATAACGAAAACGCGAATATCCTAGATGGGTCAAGTGATAATCACTCTCAAGCCGTACGCAAGTTGCAAGCATCTACCTAATCCTCGAGCATAAATTTGGGCAACACGCCCTTTGAATTTACCTATTTTCCAGCAATTTATGGCTTCATTCTTTTCCTCAATCAATCCCAAAGTTACACACAAAATAATCTCATTTCAATAGCCGTTCAATAGGCTCAAGGTCATGCAAGTACAAAATCAAGCTAACGACATGTGCGGAAATGAAGTTTAGCAAAAGACAGATTTGACGTTGTTTTGCGTAACGGACACAACCGAAACTACGCTTTTTGGATTGGGGTGCAATTTATACCGTTTCGAAGCTAAGGCAGAGAGCTACAACTTTGATGAAGATCACCTAGTCCAGTTTGTAGTGTATCTAGGTCAAAATTTTGAATTACTAAACCAGAAGCGCACAAACAGGTCAGTTAACTGCGCTATGTTTAAACAACAATAACTCAGGCTACCGAAATCCAAACGAGGTGATTCCAAGGGCGTTGGAAAGATAAGACATAGCACTACAACTTTCATGTTTTGGCTAAATGCTAATTCAGTACAAATCAGGGTGAACAGACACGGTTAGTGTTGTGTAATATCAAAATTGTCCATTGGGCTAAACCTATGAGAGTCAGGGGTATTTTTGTCTTTTCATAAGCTACGTTGCTCCGATTGAGGCGAAATTTTGTAGAAAACTATAAAAAATCATTCTCTACAACTTTCATGTTTTATGGTAAGTCTAATTCGGCCTCTAACATAATGAACTGGAACCGGGCAGAACTGAAGCTACAATTTCCAGAAATCTGGAATTTTGTTATATTCAAGCTATAATTCACATTTTTACCTTAACGCTACCACTACTTTCTCCTTTACAAGATTATATACCATATATATACATCATATAACACCTAACCCACAAGAAATATAAGTGAATCAATCAAAACCCTAACTCAAAATCATCACTCCAATCATCAAAACCATTTGAAACAAGCATCACAAGCACAATTCTAACATTAATACCCAACTTAATCATGATTAATGGAGAAAGAAAGGTTGATCAGCCATTATACCTCAAGACAAGAGCTTGCAAGAAGGATCCTCCACTTCTCCTTGAAATTTTTTGGTTCCTCAAGCTTCCCAAGCTTCCAAACTAGTGATTAATCGGTTTAGTTTTTCTTGTTTGCACTCAAAAGGTTGGATTCAAGGTTGAAAATTGAAAACTCTCTTCACTCTTTTGCCTCTCCTTGCTCTCGGCCAAAACAGAAAAAAAATGGTGAAGAATGAACTCAAATGAAAGATAAGAAGGTAAGACATTGGCTTGGTCAAGGAACCATAGGTGGCCAACACTTGTCACCACCAAAACCAACTAAAATTTTGTTTTCTTTTCCTTGCATTTTGGGTCAAATATTTCGGCTATAAGGGCTGAGGATGAGGGAGATATTTTGCAACAATATCAAGGAAATATGGTGGTAGGGAAGTGGTAGTCAAGTGGTGTGTTCAATCGGTAGTGATCGATACCCGTCGGTTTGAGCTGATTTTTCTTAAATCGCGTATACTAGGGTTTTTAACTTATAATCACTAACTTATTATTATCACTTCTAATCATATAATATTTCCGCATCCAAAAGTCACTCTTACCTACCAAATTTGATCCTCACTCCGTACCAAATAATCACACTACGAAAAAACGTGAAAATCCTAATTCGCGCTAACTTGAAAACGGAAAGAGAAAACCCTTACTTCTATATTCATTTGCACTTATTGTGGGGTGATTGGGTAGTAAGGCTAATATAAAAGAATAATTTCCAAATAAAAGGGTATTTTTAAGAAAAATATAAAGAATTTTACGGGTCCTCACATAACTTATATAACTTGATAACGAAAACGCGAATATCCTAGATGGGTCAAGTGATAATCACTCTCAAGCCGTACGCAAGTTGCAAGCATCTACCTAATCCTCGAGCATAAATTTGGGCAACACGCCCTTTGAATTTACCTATTTTCCAGCAATTTATGGCTTCATTCTTTTCCTCAATCAATCCCAAAGTTACACACAAAATAATCTCATTTCAATAGCCGTTCAATAGGCTCAAGGTCATGCAAGTACAAAATCAAGCTAACGACATGTGCGGAAATGAAGTTTAGCAAAAGACAGATTTGACGTTGTTTTGCGTAACGGACACAACCGAAACTACGCTTTTTGGATTGGGGTGCAATTTATACCGTTTCGAAGCTAAGGCAGAGAGCTACAACTTTGATGAAGATCACCTAGTCCAGTTTGTAGTGTATCTAGGTCAAAATTTTGAATTACTAAACCAGAAGCGCACAAACAGGTCAGTTAACTGCGCTATGTTTAAACAACAATAACTCAGGCTACCGAAATCCAAACGAGGTGATTCCAAGGGCGTTGGAAAGATAAGACATAGCACTACAACTTTCATGTTTTGGCTAAATGCTAATTCAGTACAAATCAGGGTGAACAGACACGGTTAGTGTTGTGTAATATCAAAATTGTCCATTGGGCTAAACCTATGAGAGTCAGGGGTATTTTTGTCTTTTCATAAGCTACGTTGCTCCGATTGAGGCGAAATTTTGTAGAAAACTATAAAAAATCATTCTCTACAACTTTCATGTTTTATGGTAAGTCTAATTCGGCCTCTAACATAATGAACTGGAACCGGGCAGAACTGAAGCTACAATTTCCAGAAATCTGGAATTTTGTTATATTCAAGCTATAATTCACATTTTTACCTTAACGCTACCACTACTTTCTCCTTTACAAGATTATATACCATATATATACATCATATAACACCTAACCCACAAGAAATATAAGTGAATCAATCAAAACCCTAACTCAAAATCATCACTCCAATCATCAAAACCATTTGAAACAAGCATCACAAGCACAATTCTAACATTAATACCCAACTTAATCATGATTAATGGAGAAAGAAAGGTTGATCAGCCATTATACCTCAAGACAAGAGCTTGCAAGAAGGATCCTCCACTTCTCCTTGAAATTTTTTGGTTCCTCAAGCTTCCCAAGCTTCCAAACTAGTGATTAATCGGTTTAGTTTTTCTTGTTTGCACTCAAAAGGTTGGATTCAAGGTTGAAAATTGAAAACTCTCTTCACTCTTTTGCCTCTCCTTGCTCTCGGCCAAAACAGGAAAAAAATGGTGAAGAATGAACTCAAATGAAAGATAAGAAGGTAAGACATTGGCTTGGTCAAGGAACCATAGGTGGCCAACACTTGTCACCACCAAAACCAACTAAAATTTTGTTTTCTTTTCCTTGCATTTTGGGTCAAATATTTCGGCTATAAGGGCTGAGGATGAGGGAGATATTTTGCAACAATATCAAGGAAATATGGTGGTAGGGAAGTGGTAGTCAAGTGGTGTGTTCAATCGGTAGTGATCGATACCCGTCGGTTTGAGCTGATTTTTCTTAAATCGCGTATACTAGGGTTTTTAACTTATAATCACTAACTTATTATTATCACTTCTAATCATATAATATTTCCGCATCCAAAAGTCACTCTTACCTACCAAATTTGATCCTCACTCCGTACCAAATAATCACACTACGAAAAAACGTGAAAATCCTAATTCGCGCTAACTTGAAAACGGAAAGAGAAAACCCTTACTTCTATATTCATTTGCACTTATTGTGGGGTGATTGGGTAGTAAGGCTAATATAAAAGAATAATTTCCAAATAAAAGGGTATTTTTAAGAAAAATATAAAGAATTTTACGGGTCCTCACATAACTTATATAACTTGATAACGAAAACGCGAATATCCTAGATGGGTCAAGTGATAATCACTCTCAAGCCGTACGCAAGTTGCAAGCATCTACCTAATCCTCGAGCATAAATTTGGGCAACACGCCCTTTGAATTTACCTATTTTCCAGCAATTTATGGCTTCATTCTTTTCCTCAATCAATCCCAAAGTTACACACAAAATAATCTCATTTCAATAGCCGTTCAATAGGCTCAAGGTCATGCAAGTACAAAATCAAGCTAACGACATGTGCGGAAATGAAGTTTAGCAAAAGACAGATTTGACGTTGTTTTGCGTAACGGACACAACCGAAACTACGCTTTTTGGATTGGGGTGCAATTTATACCGTTTCGAAGCTAAGGCAGAGAGCTACAACTTTGATGAAGATCACCTAGTCCAGTTTGTAGTGTATCTAGGTCAAAATTTTGAATTACTAAACCAGAAGCGCACAAACAGGTCAGTTAACTGCGCTATGTTTAAACAACAATAACTCAGGCTACCGAAATCCAAACGAGGTGATTCCAAGGGCGTTGGAAAGATAAGACATAGCACTACAACTTTCATGTTTTGGCTAAATGCTAATTCAGTACAAATCAGGGTGAACAGACACGGTTAGTGTTGTGTAATATCAAAATTGTCCATTGGGCTAAACCTATGAGAGTCAGGGGTATTTTTGTCTTTTCATAAGCTATGTTGCTCCGATTGAGGCGAAATTTTGTAGAAAACTATAAAAAATCATTCTCTACAACTTTCATGTTTTATGGTAAGTCTAATTCGGCCTCTAACATAATGAACTGGAACCGGGCAGAACTGAAGCTACAATTTCCAGAAATCTGGAATTTTGTTATATTCAAGCTATAATTCACATTTTTACCTTAACGCTACCACTACTTTCTCCTTTACAAGATTATATACCATATATATACATCATATAACACCTAACCCACAAGAAATATAAGTGAATCAATCAAAACCCTAACTCAAAATCATCACTCCAATCATCAAAACCATTTGAAACAAGCATCACAAGCACAATTCTAACATTAATACCCAACTTAATCATGATTAATGGAGAAAGAAAGGTTGATCAGCCATTATACCTCAAGACAAGAGCTTGCAAGAAGGATCCTCCACTTCTCCTTGAAATTTTTTGGTTCCTCAAGCTTCCCAAGCTTCCAAACTAGTGATTAATCGGTTTAGTTTTTCTTGTTTGCACTCAAAAGGTTGGATTCAAGGTTGAAAATTGAAAACTCTCTTCACTCTTTTGCCTCTCCTTGCTCTCGGCCAAAACAGAAAAAAAATGGTGAAGAATGAACTCAAATGAAAGATAAGAAGGTAAGACATTGGCTTGGTCAAGGAACCATAGGTGGCCAACACTTGTCACCACCAAAACCAACTAAAATTTTGTTTTCTTTTCCTTGCATTTTGGGTCAAATATTTCGGCTATAAGGGCTGAGGATGAGGGAGATATTTTGCAACAATATCAAGGAAATATGGTGGTAGGGAAGTGGTAGTCAAGTGGTGTGTTCAATCGGTAGTGATCGATACCCGTCGGTTTGAGCTGATTTTTCTTAAATCGCGTATACTAGGGTTTTTAACTTATAATCACTAACTTATTATTATCACTTCTAATCATATAATATTTCCGCATCCAAAAGTCACTCTTACCTACCAAATTTGATCCTCACTCCGTACCAAATAATCACACTACGAAAAAACGTGAAAATCCTAATTCGCGCTAACTTGAAAACGGAAAGAGAAAACCCTTACTTCTATATTCATTTGCACTTATTGTGGGGTGATTGGGTAGTAAGGCTAATATAAAAGAATAATTTCCAAATAAAAGGGTATTTTTAAGAAAAATATAAAGAATTTTACGGGTCCTCACATAACTTATATAACTTGATAACGAAAACGCGAATATCCTAGATGGGTCAAGTGATAATCACTCTCAAGCCGTACGCAAGTTGCAAGCATCTACCTAATCCTCGAGCATAAATTTGGGCAACACGCCCTTTGAATTTACCTATTTTCCAGCAATTTATGGCTTCATTCTTTTCCTCAATCAATCCCAAAGTTACACACAAAATAATCTCATTTCAATAGCCGTTCAATAGGCTCAAGGTCATGCAAGTACAAAATCAAGCTAACGACATGTGCGGAAATGAAGTTTAGCAAAAGACAGATTTGACGTTGTTTTGCGTAACGGACACAACCGAAACTACGCTTTTTGGATTGGGGTGCAATTTATACCGTTTCGAAGCTAAGGCAGAGAGCTACAACTTTGATGAAGATCACCTAGTCCAGTTTGTAGTGTATCTAGGTCAAAATTTTGAATTACTAAACCAGAAGCGCACAAACAGGTCAGTTAACTGCGCTATGTTTAAACAACAATAACTCAGGCTACCGAAATCCAAACGAGGTGATTCCAAGGGCGTTGGAAAGATAAGACATAGCACTACAACTTTCATGTTTTGGCTAAATGCTAATTCAGTACAAATCAGGGTGAACAGACACGGTTAGTGTTGTGTAATATCAAAATTGTCCATTGGGCTAAACCTATGAGAGTCAGGGGTATTTTTGTCTTTTCATAAGCTACGTTGCTCCGATTGAGGCGAAATTTTGTAGAAAACTATAAAAAATCATTCTCTACAACTTTCATGTTTTATGGTAAGTCTAATTCGGCCTCTAACATAATGAACTGGAACCGGGCAGAACTGAAGCTACAATTTCCAGAAATCTGGAATTTTGTTATATTCAAGCTATAATTCACATTTTTACCTTAACGCTACCACTACTTTCTCCTTTACAAGATTATATACCATATATATACATCATATAACACCTAACCCACAAGAAATATAAGTGAATCAATCAAAACCCTAACTCAAAATCATCACTCCAATCATCAAAACCATTTGAAACAAGCATCACAAGCACAATTCTAACATTAATACCCAACTTAATCATGATTAATGGAGAAAGAAAGGTTGATCAGCCATTATACCTCAAGACAAGAGCTTGCAAGAAGGATCCTCCACTTCTCCTTGAAATTTTTTGGTTCCTCAAGCTTCCCAAGCTTCCAAACTAGTGATTAATCGGTTTAGTTTTTCTTGTTTGCACTCAAAAGGTTGGATTCAAGGTTGAAAATTGAAAACTCTCTTCACTCTTTTGCCTCTCCTTGCTCTCGGCCAAAACAGGAAAAAAATGGTGAAGAATGAACTCAAATGAAAGATAAGAAGGTAAGACATTGGCTTGGTCAAGGAACCATAGGTGGCCAACACTTGTCACCACCAAAACCAACTAAAATTTTGTTTTCTTTTCCTTGCATTTTGGGTCAAATATTTCGGCTATAAGGGCTGAGGATGAGGGAGATATTTTGCAACAATATCAAGGAAATATGGTGGTAGGGAAGTGGTAGTCAAGTGGTGTGTTCAATCGGTAGTGATCGATACCCGTCGGTTTGAGCTGATTTTTCTTAAATCGCGTATACTAGGGTTTTTAACTTATAATCACTAACTTATTATTATCACTTCTAATCATATAATATTTCCGCATCCAAAAGTCACTCTTACCTACCAAATTTGATCCTCACTCCGTACCAAATAATCACACTACGAAAAAACGTGAAAATCCTAATTCGCGCTAACTTGAAAACGGAAAGAGAAAACCCTTACTTCTATATTCATTTGCACTTATTGTGGGGTGATTGGGTAGTAAGGCTAATATAAAAGAATAATTTCCAAATAAAAGGGTATTTTTAAGAAAAATATAAAGAATTTTACGGGTCCTCACATAACTTATATAACTTGATAACGAAAACGCGAATATCCTAGATGGGTCAAGTGATAATCACTCTCAAGCCGTACGCAAGTTGCAAGCATCTACCTAATCCTCGAGCATAAATTTGGGCAACACGCCCTTTGAATTTACCTATTTTCCAGCAATTTATGGCTTCATTCTTTTCCTCAATCAATCCCAAAGTTACACACAAAATAATCTCATTTCAATAGCCGTTCAATAGGCTCAAGGTCATGCAAGTACAAAATCAAGCTAACGACATGTGCGGAAATGAAGTTTAGCAAAAGACAGATTTGACGTTGTTTTGCGTAACGGACACAACCGAAACTACGCTTTTTGGATTGGGGTGCAATTTATACCGTTTCGAAGCTAAGGCAGAGAGCTACAACTTTGATGAAGATCACCTAGTCCAGTTTGTAGTGTATCTAGGTCAAAATTTTGAATTACTAAACCAGAAGCGCACAAACAGGTCAGTTAACTGCGCTATGTTTAAACAACAATAACTCAGGCTACCGAAATCCAAACGAGGTGATTCCAAGGGCGTTGGAAAGATAAGACATAGCACTACAACTTTCATGTTTTGGCTAAATGCTAATTCAGTACAAATCAGGGTGAACAGACACGGTTAGTGTTGTGTAATATCAAAATTGTCCATTGGGCTAAACCTATGAGAGTCAGGGGTATTTTTGTCTTTTCATAAGCTATGTTGCTCCGATTGAGGCGAAATTTTGTAGAAAACTATAAAAAATCATTCTCTACAACTTTCATGTTTTATGGTAAGTCTAATTCGGCCTCTAACATAATGAACTGGAACCGGGCAGAACTGAAGCTACAATTTCCAGAAATCTGGAATTTTGTTATATTCAAGCTATAATTCACATTTTTACCTTAACGCTACCACTACTTTCTCCTTTACAAGATTATATACCATATATATACATCATATAACACCTAACCCACAAGAAATATAAGTGAATCAATCAAAACCCTAACTCAAAATCATCACTCCAATCATCAAAACCATTTGAAACAAGCATCACAAGCACAATTCTAACATTAATACCCAACTTAATCATGATTAATGGAGAAAGAAAGGTTGATCAGCCATTATACCTCAAGACAAGAGCTTGCAAGAAGGATCCTCCACTTCTCCTTGAAATTTTTTGGTTCCTCAAGCTTCCCAAGCTTCCAAACTAGTGATTAATCGGTTTAGTTTTTCTTGTTTGCACTCAAAAGGTTGGATTCAAGGTTGAAAATTGAAAACTCTCTTCACTCTTTTGCCTCTCCTTGCTCTCGGCCAAAACAGAAAAAAAATGGTGAAGAATGAACTCAAATGAAAGATAAGAAGGTAAGACATTGGCTTGGTCAAGGAACCATAGGTGGCCAACACTTGTCACCACCAAAACCAACTAAAATTTTGTTTTCTTTTCCTTGCATTTTGGGTCAAATATTTCGGCTATAAGGGCTGAGGATGAGGGAGATATTTTGCAACAATATCAAGGAAATATGGTGGTAGGGAAGTGGTAGTCAAGTGGTGTGTTCAATCGGTAGTGATCGATACCCGTCGGTTTGAGCTGATTTTTCTTAAATCGCGTATACTAGGGTTTTTAACTTATAATCACTAACTTATTATTATCACTTCTAATCATATAATATTTCCGCATCCAAAAGTCACTCTTACCTACCAAATTTGATCCTCACTCCGTACCAAATAATCACACTACGAAAAAACGTGAAAATCCTAATTCGCGCTAACTTGAAAACGGAAAGAGAAAACCCTTACTTCTATATTCATTTGCACTTATTGTGGGGTGATTGGGTAGTAAGGCTAATATAAAAGAATAATTTCCAAATAAAAGGGTATTTTTAAGAAAAATATAAAGAATTTTACGGGTCCTCACATAACTTATATAACTTGATAACGAAAACGCGAATATCCTAGATGGGTCAAGTGATAATCACTCTCAAGCCGTACGCAAGTTGCAAGCATCTACCTAATCCTCGAGCATAAATTTGGGCAACACGCCCTTTGAATTTACCTATTTTCCAGCAATTTATGGCTTCATTCTTTTCCTCAATCAATCCCAAAGTTACACACAAAATAATCTCATTTCAATAGCCGTTCAATAGGCTCAAGGTCATGCAAGTACAAAATCAAGCTAACGACATGTGCGGAAATGAAGTTTAGCAAAAGACAGATTTGACGTTGTTTTGCGTAACGGACACAACCGAAACTACGCTTTTTGGATTGGGGTGCAATTTATACCGTTTCGAAGCTAAGGCAGAGAGCTACAACTTTGATGAAGATCACCTAGTCCAGTTTGTAGTGTATCTAGGTCAAAATTTTGAATTACTAAACCAGAAGCGCACAAACAGGTCAGTTAACTGCGCTATGTTTAAACAACAATAACTCAGGCTACCGAAATCCAAACGAGGTGATTCCAAGGGCGTTGGAAAGATAAGACATAGCACTACAACTTTCATGTTTTGGCTAAATGCTAATTCAGTACAAATCAGGGTGAACAGACACGGTTAGTGTTGTGTAATATCAAAATTGTCCATTGGGCTAAACCTATGAGAGTCAGGGGTATTTTTGTCTTTTCATAAGCTACGTTGCTCCGATTGAGGCGAAATTTTGTAGAAAACTATAAAAAATCATTCTCTACAACTTTCATGTTTTATGGTAAGTCTAATTCGGCCTCTAACATAATGAACTGGAACCGGGCAGAACTGAAGCTACAATTTCCAGAAATCTGGAATTTTGTTATATTCAAGCTATAATTCACATTTTTACCTTAACGCTACCACTACTTTCTCCTTTACAAGATTATATACCATATATATACATCATATAACACCTAACCCACAAGAAATATAAGTGAATCAATCAAAACCCTAACTCAAAATCATCACTCCAATCATCAAAACCATTTGAAACAAGCATCACAAGCACAATTCTAACATTAATACCCAACTTAATCATGATTAATGGAGAAAGAAAGGTTGATCAGCCATTATACCTCAAGACAAGAGCTTGCAAGAAGGA
Source organism: Coffea arabica (assembly GCF_036785885.1). Lineage (NCBI taxonomy): Eukaryota > Viridiplantae > Streptophyta > Magnoliopsida > Gentianales > Rubiaceae > Coffea > Coffea arabica. The sequence goes on along the minus strand of NC_092324.1, from coordinate 9,769,650 downwards.
TCCTCCACTTCTCCTTGAAATTTTTTGGTTCCTCAAGCTTCCCAAGCTTCCAAACTAGTGATTAATCGGTTTAGTTTTTCTTGTTTGCACTCAAAAGGTTGGATTCAAGGTTGAAAATTGAAAACTCTCTTCACTCTTTTGCCTCTCCTTGCTCTCGGCCAAAACAGGAAAAAAATGGTGAAGAATGAACTCAAATGAAAGATAAGAAGGTAAGACATTGGCTTGGTCAAGGAACCATAGGTGGCCAACACTTGTCACCACCAAAACCAACTAAAATTTTGTTTTCTTTTCCTTGCATTTTGGGTCAAATATTTCGGCTATAAGGGCTGAGGATGAGGGAGATATTTTGCAACAATATCAAGGAAATATGGTGGTAGGGAAGTGGTAGTCAAGTGGTGTGTTCAATCGGTAGTGATCGATACCCGTCGGTTTGAGCTGATTTTTCTTAAATCGCGTATACTAGGGTTTTTAACTTATAATCACTAACTTATTATTATCACTTCTAATCATATAATATTTCCGCATCCAAAAGTCACTCTTACCTACCAAATTTGATCCTCACTCCGTACCAAATAATCACACTACGAAAAAACGTGAAAATCCTAATTCGCGCTAACTTGAAAACGGAAAGAGAAAACCCTTACTTCTATATTCATTTGCACTTATTGTGGGGTGATTGGGTAGTAAGGCTAATATAAAAGAATAATTTCCAAATAAAAGGGTATTTTTAAGAAAAATATAAAGAATTTTACGGGTCCTCACATAACTTATATAACTTGATAACGAAAACGCGAATATCCTAGATGGGTCAAGTGATAATCACTCTCAAGCCGTACGCAAGTTGCAAGCATCTACCTAATCCTCGAGCATAAATTTGGGCAACACGCCCTTTGAATTTACCTATTTTCCAGCAATTTATGGCTTCATTCTTTTCCTCAATCAATCCCAAAGTTACACACAAAATAATCTCATTTCAATAGCCGTTCAATAGGCTCAAGGTCATGCAAGTACAAAATCAAGCTAACGACATGTGCGGAAATGAAGTTTAGCAAAAGACAGATTTGACGTTGTTTTGCGTAACGGACACAACCGAAACTACGCTTTTTGGATTGGGGTGCAATTTATACCGTTTCGAAGCTAAGGCAGAGAGCTACAACTTTGATGAAGATCACCTAGTCCAGTTTGTAGTGTATCTAGGTCAAAATTTTGAATTACTAAACCAGAAGCGCACAAACAGGTCAGTTAACTGCGCTATGTTTAAACAACAATAACTCAGGCTACCGAAATCCAAACGAGGTGATTCCAAGGGCGTTGGAAAGATAAGACATAGCACTACAACTTTCATGTTTTGGCTAAATGCTAATTCAGTACAAATCAGGGTGAACAGACACGGTTAGTGTTGTGTAATATCAAAATTGTCCATTGGGCTAAACCTATGAGAGTCAGGGGTATTTTTGTCTTTTCATAAGCTATGTTGCTCCGATTGAGGCGAAATTTTGTAGAAAACTATAAAAAATCATTCTCTACAACTTTCATGTTTTATGGTAAGTCTAATTCGGCCTCTAACATAATGAACTGGAACCGGGCAGAACTGAAGCTACAATTTCCAGAAATCTGGAATTTTGTTATATTCAAGCTATAATTCACATTTTTACCTTAACGCTACCACTACTTTCTCCTTTACAAGATTATATACCATATATATACATCATATAACACCTAACCCACAAGAAATATAAGTGAATCAATCAAAACCCTAACTCAAAATCATCACTCCAATCATCAAAACCATTTGAAACAAGCATCACAAGCACAATTCTAACATTAATACCCAACTTAATCATGATTAATGGAGAAAGAAAGGTTGATCAGCCATTATACCTCAAGACAAGAGCTTGCAAGAAGGATCCTCCACTTCTCCTTGAAATTTTTTGGTTCCTCAAGCTTCCCAAGCTTCCAAACTAGTGATTAATCGGTTTAGTTTTTCTTGTTTGCACTCAAAAGGTTGGATTCAAGGTTGAAAATTGAAAACTCTCTTCACTCTTTTGCCTCTCCTTGCTCTCGGCCAAAACAGGAAAAAAATGGTGAAGAATGAACTCAAATGAAAGATAAGAAGGTAAGACATTGGCTTGGTCAAGGAACCATAGGTGGCCAACACTTGTCACCACCAAAACCAACTAAAATTTTGTTTTCTTTTCCTTGCATTTTGGGTCAAATATTTCGGCTATAAGGGCTGAGGATGAGGGAGATATTTTGCAACAATATCAAGGAAATATGGTGGTAGGGAAGTGGTAGTCAAGTGGTGTGTTCAATCGGTAGTGATCGATACCCGTCGGTTTGAGCTGATTTTTCTTAAATCGCGTATACTAGGGTTTTTAACTTATAATCACTAACTTATTATTATCACTTCTAATCATATAATATTTCCGCATCCAAAAGTCACTCTTACCTACCAAATTTGATCCTCACTCCGTACCAAATAATCACACTACGAAAAAACGTGAAAATCCTAATTCGCGCTAACTTGAAAACGGAAAGAGAAAACCCTTACTTCTATATTCATTTGCACTTATTGTGGGGTGATTGGGTAGTAAGGCTAATATAAAAGAATAATTTCCAAATAAAAGGGTATTTTTAAGAAAAATATAAAGAATTTTACGGGTCCTCACATAACTTATATAACTTGATAACGAAAACGCGAATATCCTAGATGGGTCAAGTGATAATCACTCTCAAGCCGTACGCAAGTTGCAAGCATCTACCTAATCCTCGAGCATAAATTTGGGCAACACGCCCTTTGAATTTACCTATTTTCCAGCAATTTATGGCTTCATTCTTTTCCTCAATCAATCCCAAAGTTACACACAAAATAATCTCATTTCAATAGCCGTTCAATAGGCTCAAGGTCATGCAAGTACAAAATCAAGCTAACGACATGTGCGGAAATGAAGTTTAGCAAAAGACAGATTTGACGTTGTTTTGCGTAACGGACACAACCGAAACTACGCTTTTTGGATTGGGGTGCAATTTATACCGTTTCGAAGCTAAGGCAGAGAGCTACAACTTTGATGAAGATCACCTAGTCCAGTTTGTAGTGTATCTAGGTCAAAATTTTGAATTACTAAACCAGAAGCGCACAAACAGGTCAGTTAACTGCGCTATGTTTAAACAACAATAACTCAGGCTACCGAAATCCAAACGAGGTGATTCCAAGGGCGTTGGAAAGATAAGACATAGCACTACAACTTTCATGTTTTGGCTAAATGCTAATTCAGTACAAATCAGGGTGAACAGACACGGTTAGTGTTGTGTAATATCAAAATTGTCCATTGGGCTAAACCTATGAGAGTCAGGGGTATTTTTGTCTTTTCATAAGCTATGTTGCTCCGATTGAGGCGAAATTTTGTAGAAAACTATAAAAAATCATTCTCTACAACTTTCATGTTTTATGGTAAGTCTAATTCGGCCTCTAACATAATGAACTGGAACCGGGCAGAACTGAAGCTACAATTTCCAGAAATCTGGAATTTTGTTATATTCAAGCTATAATTCACATTTTTACCTTAACGCTACCACTACTTTCTCCTTTACAAGATTATATACCATATATATACATCATATAACACCTAACCCACAAGAAATATAAGTGAATCAATCAAAACCCTAACTCAAAATCATCACTCCAATCATCAAAACCATTTGAAACAAGCATCACAAGCACAATTCTAACATTAATACCCAACTTAATCATGATTAATGGAGAAAGAAAGGTTGATCAGCCATTATACCTCAAGACAAGAGCTTGCAAGAAGGATCCTCCACTTCTCCTTGAAATTTTTTGGTTCCTCAAGCTTCCCAAGCTTCCAAACTAGTGATTAATCGGTTTAGTTTTTCTTGTTTGCACTCAAAAGGTTGGATTCAAGGTTGAAAATTGAAAACTCTCTTCACTCTTTTGCCTCTCCTTGCTCTCGGCCAAAACAGAAAAAAAATGGTGAAGAATGAACTCAAATGAAAGATAAGAAGGTAAGACATTGGCTTGGTCAAGGAACCATAGGTGGCCAACACTTGTCACCACCAAAACCAACTAAAATTTTGTTTTCTTTTCCTTGCATTTTGGGTCAAATATTTCGGCTATAAGGGCTGAGGATGAGGGAGATATTTTGCAACAATATCAAGGAAATATGGTGGTAGGGAAGTGGTAGTCAAGTGGTGTGTTCAATCGGTAGTGATCGATACCCGTCGGTTTGAGCTGATTTTTCTTAAATCGCGTATACTAGGGTTTTTAACTTATAATCACTAACTTATTATTATCACTTCTAATCATATAATATTTCCGCATCCAAAAGTCACTCTTACCTACCAAATTTGATCCTCACTCCGTACCAAATAATCACACTACGAAAAAACGTGAAAATCCTAATTCGCGCTAACTTGAAAACGGAAAGAGAAAACCCTTACTTCTATATTCATTTGCACTTATTGTGGGGTGATTGGGTAGTAAGGCTAATATAAAAGAATAATTTCCAAATAAAAGGGTATTTTTAAGAAAAATATAAAGAATTTTACGGGTCCTCACATAACTTATATAACTTGATAACGAAAACGCGAATATCCTAGATGGGTCAAGTGATAATCACTCTCAAGCCGTACGCAAGTTGCAAGCATCTACCTAATCCTCGAGCATAAATTTGGGCAACACGCCCTTTGAATTTACCTATTTTCCAGCAATTTATGGCTTCATTCTTTTCCTCAATCAATCCCAAAGTTACACACAAAATAATCTCATTTCAATAGCCGTTCAATAGGCTCAAGGTCATGCAAGTACAAAATCAAGCTAACGACATGTGCGGAAATGAAGTTTAGCAAAAGACAGATTTGACGTTGTTTTGCGTAACGGACACAACCGAAACTACGCTTTTTGGATTGGGGTGCAATTTATACCGTTTCGAAGCTAAGGCAGAGAGCTACAACTTTGATGAAGATCACCTAGTCCAGTTTGTAGTGTATCTAGGTCAAAATTTTGAATTACTAAACCAGAAGCGCACAAACAGGTCAGTTAACTGCGCTATGTTTAAACAACAATAACTCAGGCTACCGAAATCCAAACGAGGTGATTCCAAGGGCGTTGGAAAGATAAGACATAGCACTACAACTTTCATGTTTTGGCTAAATGCTAATTCAGTACAAATCAGGGTGAACAGACACGGTTAGTGTTGTGTAATATCAAAATTGTCCATTGGGCTAAACCTATGAGAGTCAGGGGTATTTTTGTCTTTTCATAAGCTACGTTGCTCCGATTGAGGCGAAATTTTGTAGAAAACTATAAAAAATCATTCTCTACAACTTTCATGTTTTATGGTAAGTCTAATTCGGCCTCTAACATAATGAACTGGAACCGGGCAGAACTGAAGCTACAATTTCCAGAAATCTGGAATTTTGTTATATTCAAGCTATAATTCACATTTTTACCTTAACGCTACCACTACTTTCTCCTTTACAAGATTATATACCATATATATACATCATATAACACCTAACCCACAAGAAATATAAGTGAATCAATCAAAACCCTAACTCAAAATCATCACTCCAATCATCAAAACCATTTGAAACAAGCATCACAAGCACAATTCTAACATTAATACCCAACTTAATCATGATTAATGGAGAAAGAAAGGTTGATCAGCCATTATACCTCAAGACAAGAGCTTGCAAGAAGGATCCTCCACTTCTCCTTGAAATTTTTTGGTTCCTCAAGCTTCCCAAGCTTCCAAACTAGTGATTAATCGGTTTAGTTTTTCTTGTTTGCACTCAAAAGGTTGGATTCAAGGTTGAAAATTGAAAACTCTCTTCACTCTTTTGCCTCTCCTTGCTCTCGGCCAAAACAGAAAAAAAATGGTGAAGAATGAACTCAAATGAAAGATAAGAAGGTAAGACATTGGCTTGGTCAAGGAACCATAGGTGGCCAACACTTGTCACCACCAAAACCAACTAAAATTTTGTTTTCTTTTCCTTGCATTTTGGGTCAAATATTTCGGCTATAAGGGCTGAGGATGAGGGAGATATTTTGCAACAATATCAAGGAAATATGGTGGTAGGGAAGTGGTAGTCAAGTGGTGTGTTCAATCGGTAGTGATCGATACCCGTCGGTTTGAGCTGATTTTTCTTAAATCGCGTATACTAGGGTTTTTAACTTATAATCACTAACTTATTATTATCACTTCTAATCATATAATATTTCCGCATCCAAAAGTCACTCTTACCTACCAAATTTGATCCTCACTCCGTACCAAATAATCACACTACGAAAAAACGTGAAAATCCTAATTCGCGCTAACTTGAAAACGGAAAGAGAAAACCCTTACTTCTATATTCATTTGCACTTATTGTGGGGTGATTGGGTAGTAAGGCTAATATAAAAGAATAATTTCCAAATAAAAGGGTATTTTTAAGAAAAATATAAAGAATTTTACGGGTCCTCACATAACTTATATAACTTGATAACGAAAACGCGAATATCCTAGATGGGTCAAGTGATAATCACTCTCAAGCCGTACGCAAGTTGCAAGCATCTACCTAATCCTCGAGCATAAATTTGGGCAACACGCCCTTTGAATTTACCTATTTTCCAGCAATTTATGGCTTCATTCTTTTCCTCAATCAATCCCAAAGTTACACACAAAATAATCTCATTTCAATAGCCGTTCAATAGGCTCAAGGTCATGCAAGTACAAAATCAAGCTAACGACATGTGCGGAAATGAAGTTTAGCAAAAGACAGATTTGACGTTGTTTTGCGTAACGGACACAACCGAAACTACGCTTTTTGGATTGGGGTGCAATTTATACCGTTTCGAAGCTAAGGCAGAGAGCTACAACTTTGATGAAGATCACCTAGTCCAGTTTGTAGTGTATCTAGGTCAAAATTTGAATTACTAAACCAGAAGCGCACAAACAGGTCAGTTAACTGCGCTATGTTTAAACAACAATAACTCAGGCTACCGAAATCCAAACGAGGTGATTCCAAGGGCGTTGGAAAGATAAGACATAGCACTACAACTTTCATGTTTTGGCTAAATGCTAATTCAGTACAAATCAGGGTGAACAGACACGGTTAGTGTTGTGTAATATCAAAATTGTCCATTGGGCTAAACCTATGAGAGTCAGGGGTATTTTTGTCTTTTCATAAGCTACGTTGCTCCGATTGAGGCGAAATTTTGTAGAAAACTATAAAAAATCATTCTCTACAACTTTCATGTTTTATGGTAAGTCTAATTCGGCCTCTAACATAATGAACTGGAACCGGGCAGAACTGAAGCTACAATTTCCAGAAATCTGGAATTTTGTTATATTCAAGCTATAATTCACATTTTTACCTTAACGCTACCACTACTTTCTCCTTTACAAGATTATATACCATATATATACATCATATAACACCTAACCCACAAGAAATATAAGTGAATCAATCAAAACCCTAACTCAAAATCATCACTCCAATCATCAAAACCATTTGAAACAAGCATCACAAGCACAATTCTAACATTAATACCCAACTTAATCATGATTAATGGAGAAAGAAAGGTTGATCAGCCATTATACCTCAAGACAAGAGCTTGCAAGAAGGATCCTCCACTTCTCCTTGAAATTTTTTGGTTCCTCAAGCTTCCCAAGCTTCCAAACTAGTGATTAATCGGTTTAGTTTTTCTTGTTTGCACTCAAAAGGTTGGATTCAAGGTTGAAAATTGAAAACTCTCTTCACTCTTTTGCCTCTCCTTGCTCTCGGCCAAAACAGGAAAAAAATGGTGAAGAATGAACTCAAATGAAAGATAAGAAGGTAAGACATTGGCTTGGTCAAGGAACCATAGGTGGCCAACACTTGTCACCACCAAAACCAACTAAAATTTTGTTTTCTTTTCCTTGCATTTTGGGTCAAATATTTCGGCTATAAGGGCTGAGGATGAGGGAGATATTTTGCAACAATATCAAGGAAATATGGTGGTAGGGAAGTGGTAGTCAAGTGGTGTGTTCAATCGGTAGTGATCGATACCCGTCGGTTTGAGCTGATTTTTCTTAAATCGCGTATACTAGGGTTTTTAACTTATAATCACTAACTTATTATTATCACTTCTAATCATATAATATTTCCGCATCCAAAAGTCACTCTTACCTACCAAATTTGATCCTCACTCCGTACCAAATAATCACACTACGAAAAAACGTGAAAATCCTAATTCGCGCTAACTTGAAAACGGAAAGAGAAAACCCTTACTTCTATATTCATTTGCACTTATTGTGGGGTGATTGGGTAGTAAGGCTAATATAAAAGAATAATTTCCAAATAAAAGGGTATTTTTAAGAAAAATATAAAGAATTTTACGGGTCCTCACATAACTTATATAACTTGATAACGAAAACGCGAATATCCTAGATGGGTCAAGTGATAATCACTCTCAAGCCGTACGCAAGTTGCAAGCATCTACCTAATCCTCGAGCATAAATTTGGGCAACACGCCCTTTGAATTTACCTATTTTCCAGCAATTTATGGCTTCATTCTTTTCCTCAATCAATCCCAAAGTTACACACAAAATAATCTCATTTCAATAGCCGTTCAATAGGCTCAAGGTCATGCAAGTACAAAATCAAGCTAACGACATGTGCGGAAATGAAGTTTAGCAAAAGACAGATTTGACGTTGTTTTGCGTAACGGACACAACCGAAACTACGCTTTTTGGATTGGGGTGCAATTTATACCGTTTCGAAGCTAAGGCAGAGAGCTACAACTTTGATGAAGATCACCTAGTCCAGTTTGTAGTGTATCTAGGTCAAAATTTGAATTACTAAACCAGAAGCGCACAAACAGGTCAGTTAACTGCGCTATGTTTAAACAACAATAACTCAGGCTACCGAAATCCAAACGAGGTGATTCCAAGGGCGTTGGAAAGATAAGACATAGCACTACAACTTTCATGTTTTGGCTAAAGGCTAATTCAGTACAAATCAGGGTGAACAGACACGGTTAGTGTTGTGTAATATCAAAATTGTCCATTGGGCTAAACCTATGAGAGTCAGGGGTATTTTTGTCTTTTCATAAGCTACGTTGCTCCGATTGACTTGAAATTTTGTAGAAAACTATAAAAAATCATTCTCTACAACTTTCATGTTTTATGGTAAGTCTAATTCGGCCTCTAACATAATGAACTGGAACCGGGCAGAACTGAAGCTACAATTTCCAGAAATCTGGAATTTTGTTATATTCAAGCTATAATTCACATTTTTACCTTAACGCTACCACTACTTTCTCCTTTACAAGATTATATACCATATATATACATCATATAACACCTAACCCACAAGAAATATAAGTGAATCAATCAAAACCCTAACTCAAAATCATCACTCCAATCATCAAAACCATTTGAAACAAGCATCACAAGCACAATTCTAACATTAATACCCAACTTAATCATGATTAATGGAGAAAGAAAGGTTGATCAGCCATTATACCTCAAGACAAGAGCTTGCAAGAAGGATCCTCCACTTCTCCTTGAAATTTTTTGGTTCCTCAAGCTTCCCAAGCTTCCAAACTAGTGATTAATCGGTTTAGTTTTTCTTGTTTGCACTCAAAAGGTTGGATTCAAGGTTGAAAATTGAAAACTCTCTTCACTCTTTTGCCTCTCCTTGCTCTCGGCCAAAACAGAAAAAAAATGGTGAAGAATGAACTCAAATGAAAGATAAGAAGGTAAGACATTGGCTTGGTCAAGGAACCATAGGTGGCCAACACTTGTCACCACCAAAACCAACTAAAATTTTGTTTTCTTTTCCTTGCATTTTGGGTCAAATATTTCGGCTATAAGGGCTGAGGATGAGGGAGATATTTTGCAACAATATCAAGGAAATATGGTGGTAGGGAAGTGGTAGTCAAGTGGTGTGTTCAATCGGTAGTGATCGATACCCGTCGGTTTGAGCTGATTTTTCTTAAATCGCGTATACTAGGGTTTTTAACTTATAATCACTAACTTATTATTATCACTTCTAATCATATAATATTTCCGCATCCAAAAGTCACTCTTACCTACCAAATTTGATCCTCACTCCGTACCAAATAATCACACTACGAAAAAACGTGAAAATCCTAATTCGCGCTAACTTGAAAACGGAAAGAGAAAACCCTTACTTCTATATTCATTTGCACTTATTGTGGGGTGATTGGGTAGTAAGGCTAATATAAAAGAATAATTTCCAAATAAAAGGGTATTTTTAAGAAAAATATAAAGAATTTTACGGGTCCTCACATAACTTATATAACTTGATAACGAAAACGCGAATATCCTAGATGGGTCAAGTGATAATCACTCTCAAGCCGTACGCAAGTTGCAAGCATCTACCTAATCCTCGAGCATAAATTTGGGCAACACGCCCTTTGAATTTACCTATTTTCCAGCAATTTATGGCTTCATTCTTTTCCTCAATCAATCCCAAAGTTACACACAAAATAATCTCATTTCAATAGCCGTTCAATAGGCTCAAGGTCATGCAAGTACAAAATCAAGCTAACGACATGTGCGGAAATGAAGTTTAGCAAAAGACAGATTTGACGTTGTTTTGCGTAACGGACACAACCGAAACTACGCTTTTTGGATTGGGGTGCAATTTATACCGTTTCGAAGCTAAGGCAGAGAGCTACAACTTTGATGAAGATCACCTAGTCCAGTTTGTAGTGTATCTAGGTCAAAATTTGAATTACTAAACCAGAAGCGCACAAACAGGTCAGTTAACTGCGCTATGTTTAAACAACAATAACTCAGGCTACCGAAATCCAAACGAGGTGATTCCAAGGGCGTTGGAAAGATAAGACATAGCACTACAACTTTCATGTTTTGGCTAAATGCTAATTCAGTACAAATCAGGGTGAACAGACACGGTTAGTGTTGTGTAATATCAAAATTGTCCATTGGGCTAAACCTATGAGAGTCAGGGGTATTTTTGTCTTTTCATAAGCTACGTTGCTCCGATTGAGGCGAAATTTTGTAGAAAACTATAAAAAATCATTCTCTACAACTTTCATGTTTTATGGTAAGTCTAATTCGGCCTCTAACATAATGAACTGGAACCGGGCAGAACTGAAGCTACAATTTCCAGAAATCTGGAATTTTGTTATATTCAAGCTATAATTCACATTTTTACCTTAACGCTACCACTACTTTCTCCTTTACAAGATTATATACCATATATATACATCATATAACACCTAACCCACAAGAAATATAAGTGAATCAATCAAAACCCTAACTCAAAATCATCACTCCAATCATCAAAACCATTTGAAACAAGCATCACAAGCACAATTCTAACATTAATACCCAACTTAATCATGATTAATGGAGAAAGAAAGGTTGATCAGCCATTATACCTCAAGACAAGAGCTTGCAAGAAGGATCCTCCACTTCTCCTTGAAATTTTTTGGTTCCTCAAGCTTCCCAAGCTTCCAAACTAGTGATTAATCGGTTTAGTTTTTCTTGTTTGCACTCAAAAGGTTGGATTCAAGGTTGAAAATTGAAAACTCTCTTCACTCTTTTGCCTCTCCTTGCTCTCGGCCAAAACAGGAAAAAAATGGTGAAGAATGAACTCAAATGAAAGATAAGAAGGTAAGACATTGGCTTGGTCAAGGAACCATAGGTGGCCAACACTTGTCACCACCAAAACCAACTAAAATTTTGTTTTCTTTTCCTTGCATTTTGGGTCAAATATTTCGGCTATAAGGGCTGAGGATGAGGGAGATATTTTGCAACAATATCAAGGAAATAAGGTGGTAGGGAAGTGGTAGTCAAGTGGTGTGTTCAATCGGTAGTGATCGATACCCGTCGGTTTGAGCTGATTTTTCTTAAATCGCGTATACTAGGGTTTTTAACTTATAATCACTAACTTATTATTATCACTTCTAATCATATAATATTTCCGCATCCAAAAGTCACTCTTACCTACCAAATTTGATCCTCACTCCGTACCAAATAATCACACTACGAAAAAACGTGAAAATCCTAATTCGCGCTAACTTGAAAACGGAAAGAGAAAACCCTTACTTCTATATTCATTTGCACTTATTGTGGGGTGATTGGGTAGTAAGGCTAATATAAAAGAATAATTTCCAAATAAAAGGGTATTTTTAAGAAAAATATAAAGAATTTTACGGGTCCTCACATAACTTATATAACTTGATAACGAAAACGCGAATATCCTAGATGGGTCAAGTGATAATCACTCTCAAGCCGTACGCAAGTTGCAAGCATCTACCTAATCCTCGAGCATAAATTTGGGCAACACGCCCTTTGAATTTACCTATTTTCCAGCAATTTATGGCTTCATTCTTTTCCTCAATCAATCCCAAAGTTACACACAAAATAATCTCATTTCAATAGCCGTTCAATAGGCTCAAGGTCATGCAAGTACAAAATCAAGCTAACGACATGTGCGGAAATGAAGTTTAGCAAAAGACAGATTTGACGTTGTTTTGCGTAACGGACACAACCGAAACTACGCTTTTTGGATTGGGGTGCAATTTATACCGTTTCGAAGCTAAGGCAGAGAGCTACAACTTTGATGAAGATCACCTAGTCCAGTTTGTAGTGTATCTAGGTCAAAATTTGAATTACTAAACCAGAAGCGCACAAACAGGTCAGTTAACTGCGCTATGTTTAAACAACAATAACTCAGGCTACCGAAATCCAAACGAGGTGATTCCAAGGGCGTTGGAAAGATAAGACATAGCACTACAACTTTCATGTTTTGGCTAAATGCTAATTCAGTACAAATCAGGGTGAACAGACACGGTTAGTGTTGTGTAATATCAAAATTGTCCATTGGGCTAAACCTATGAGAGTCAGGGGTATTTTTGTCTTTTCATAAGCTACGTTGCTCCGATTGACTTGAAATTTTGTAGAAAACTATAAAAAATCATTCTCTACAACTTTCATGTTTTATGGTAAGTCTAATTCGGCCTCTAACATAATGAACTGGAACCGGGCAGAACTGAAGCTACAATTTCCAGAAATCTGGAATTTTGTTATATTCAAGCTATAATTCACATTTTTACCTTAACGCTACCACTACTTTCTCCTTTACAAGATTATATACCATATATATACATCATATAACACCTAACCCACAAGAAATATAAGTGAATCAATCAAAACCCTAACTCAAAATCATCACTCCAATCATCAAAACCATTTGAAACAAGCATCACAAGCACAATTCTAACATTAATACCCAACTTAATCATGATTAATGGAGAAAGAAAGGTTGATCAGCCATTATACCTCAAGACAAGAGCTTGCAAGAAGGATCCTCCACTTCTCCTTGAAATTTTTTGGTTCCTCAAGCTTCCCAAGCTTCCAAACTAGTGATTAATCGGTTTAGTTTTTCTTGTTTGCACTCAAAAGGTTGGATTCAAGGTTGAAAATTGAAAACTCTCTTCACTCTTTTGCCTCTCCTTGCTCTCGGCCAAAACAGAAAAAAAATGGTGAAGAATGAACTCAAATGAAAGATAAGAAGGTAAGACATTGGCTTGGTCAAGGAACCATAGGTGGCCAACACTTGTCACCACCAAAACCAACTAAAATTTTGTTTTCTTTTCCTTGCATTTTGGGTCAAATATTTCGGCTATAAGGGCTGAGGATGAGGGAGATATTTTGCAACAATATCAAGGAAATATGGTGGTAGGGAAGTGGTAGTCAAGTGGTGTGTTCAATCGGTAGTGATCGATACCCGTCGGTTTGAGCTGATTTTTCTTAAATCGCGTATACTAGGGTTTTTAACTTATAATCACTAACTTATTATTATCACTTCTAATCATATAATATTTCCGCATCCAAAAGTCACTCTTACCTACCAAATTTGATCCTCACTCCGTACCAAATAATCACACTACGAAAAAACGTGAAAATCCTAATTCGCGCTAACTTGAAAACGGAAAGAGAAAACCCTTACTTCTATATTCATTTGCACTTATTGTGGGGTGATTGGGTAGTAAGGCTAATATAAAAGAATAATTTCCAAATAAAAGGGTATTTTTAAGAAAAATATAAAGAATTTTACGGGTCCTCACATAACTTATATAACTTGATAACGAAAACGCGAATATCCTAGATGGGTCAAGTGATAATCACTCTCAAGCCGTACGCAAGTTGCAAGCATCTACCTAATCCTCGAGCATAAATTTGGGCAACACGCCCTTTGAATTTACCTATTTTCCAGCAATTTATGGCTTCATTCTTTTCCTCAATCAATCCCAAAGTTACACACAAAATAATCTCATTTCAATAGCCGTTCAATAGGCTCAAGGTCATGCAAGTACAAAATCAAGCTAACGACATGTGCGGAAATGAAGTTTAGCAAAAGACAGATTTGACGTTGTTTTGCGTAACGGACACAACCGAAACTACGCTTTTTGGATTGGGGTGCAATTTATACCGTTTCGAAGCTAAGGCAGAGAGCTACAACTTTGATGAAGATCACCTAGTCCAGTTTGTAGTGTATCTAGGTCAAAATTTGAATTACTAAACCAGAAGCGCACAAACAGGTCAGTTAACTGCGCTATGTTTAAACAACAATAACTCAGGCTACCGAAATCCAAACGAGGTGATTCCAAGGGCGTTGGAAAGATAAGACATAGCACTACAACTTTCATGTTTTGGCTAAAGGCTAATTCAGTACAAATCAGGGTGAACAGACACGGTTAGTGTTGTGTAATATCAAAATTGTCCATTGGGCTAAACCTATGAGAGTCAGGGGTATTTTTGTCTTTTCATAAGCTACGTTGCTCCGATTGACTTGAAATTTTGTAGAAAACTATAAAAAATCATTCTCTACAACTTTCATGTTTTATGGTAAGTCTAATTCGGCCTCTAACATAATGAACTGGAACCGGGCAGAACTGAAGCTACAATTTCCAGAAATCTGGAATTTTGTTATATTCAAGCTATAATTCACATTTTTACCTTAACGCTACCACTACTTTCTCCTTTACAAGATTATATACCATATATATACATCATATAACACCTAACCCACAAGAAATATAAGTGAATCAATCAAAACCCTAACTCAAAATCATCACTCCAATCATCAAAACCATTTGAAACAAGCATCACAAGCACAATTCTAACATTAATACCCAACTTAATCATGATTAATGGAGAAAGAAAGGTTGATCAGCCATTATACCTCAAGACAAGAGCTTGCAAGAAGGATCCTCCACTTCTCCTTGAAATTTTTTGGTTCCTCAAGCTTCCCAAGCTTCCAAACTAGTGATTAATCGGTTTAGTTTTTCTTGTTTGCACTCAAAAGGTTGGATTCAAGGTTGAAAATTGAAAACTCTCTTCACTCTTTTGCCTCTCCTTGCTCTCGGCCAAAACAGAAAAAAAATGGTGAAGAATGAACTCAAATGAAAGATAAGAAGGTAAGACATTGGCTTGGTCAAGGAACCATAGGTGGCCAACACTTGTCACCACCAAAACCAACTAAAATTTTGTTTTCTTTTCCTTGCATTTTGGGTCAAATATTTCGGCTATAAGGGCTGAGGATGAGGGAGATATTTTGCAACAATATCAAGGAAATATGGTGGTAGGGAAGTGGTAGTCAAGTGGTGTGTTCAATCGGTAGTGATCGATACCCGTCGGTTTGAGCTGATTTTTCTTAAATCGCGTATACTAGGGTTTTTAACTTATAATCACTAACTTATTATTATCACTTCTAATCATATAATATTTCCGCATCCAAAAGTCACTCTTACCTACAAAATTTGATCCTCACTCCGTACCAAATAATCACACTACGAAAAAACGTGAAAATTCTAATTCGCGCTAACTTGAAAACGGAAAGAGAAAACCCTTACTTCTATATTCATTTGCACTTATTGTGGGGTGATTGGGTAGTAAGGCTAATATAAAAGAATAATTTCCAAATAAAAGGGTATTTTTAAGAAAAATATAAAGAATTTTACGGGTCCTCACATAACTTATATAACTTGATAACGAAAACGCGAATATCCTAGATGGGTCAAGTGATAATCACTCTCAAGCCGTACGCAAGTTGCAAGCATCTACCTAATCCTCGAGCATAAATTTGGGCAACACGCCCTTTGAATTTACCTATTTTCCAGCAATTTATGGCTTCATTCTTTTCCTCAATCAATCCCAAAGTTACACACAAAATAATCTCATTTCAATAGCCGTTCAATAGGCTCAAGGTCATGCAAGTACAAAATCAAGCTAACGACATGTGCGGAAATGAAGTTTAGCAAAAGACAGATTTGACGTTATTTTGCGTAACGGACACAACCGAAACTACGCTTTTTGGATTGGGGTGCAATTTATACCGTTTCGAAGCTAAGGCAGAGAGCTACAACTTTGATGAAGATCACCTAGTCCAGTTTGTAGTGTATCTAGGTCAAAATTTTGAATTACTAAACCAGAAGCGCACAAACAGGTCAGTTAACTGCGCTATGTTTAAACAACAATAACTCAGGCTACCGAAATCCAAACGAGGTGATTCCAAGGGCGTTGGAAAGATAAGACATAGCACTACAACTTTCATGTTTTGGCTAAATGCTAATTCAGTACAAATCAGGGTGAACAGACACGGTTAGTGTTGTGTAATATCAAAATTGTCCATTGGGCTAAACCTATGAGAGTCAGGGGTATTTTTGTCTTTTCATAAGCTACGTTGCTCCGATTGAGGTGAAATTCTGTAGAAAACTATAAAAAATCATTCTCTACAACTTTCATGTTTTATGGTAAGTCTAATTCGGCCTCTAACATAATGAACTGGAACCGGGCAGAACTGAAGCTACAATTTCCAGAAATCTGGAATTTTGTTATATTCAAGCTATAATTCACATTTTTACCTTAATGCTACCACTACTTTCTCCTTTACAAGATTATATACCATATATATACATCATATAACACCTAACCCACTAGAAATATAAGTGAATCAATCAAAACCCTAACTCAAAATCATCACTCCAATCATCAAAACCATTTGAAACAAGCATCACAAGCACAATTCTAACATTAATACCCAACTTAATCATGATTAATGGAGAAAGAAAGGTTGATCAGCCATTATACCTCAAGACAAGAGCTTGCAAGAAGGATCCTCCACTTCTCCTTGAAATTTTTTGGTTCCTCAAGCTTCCCAAGCTTCCAAACTAGTGATTAATCGGTTTAGTTTTTCTTGTTTGCACTCAAAAGGTTGGATTCAAGGTTGAAAATTGAAAACTCTCTTCACTCTTTTGCCTCTCCTTGCTCTCGGCCAAAACAGAAAAAAAATGGTGAAGAATGAACTCAAATGAAAGATAAGAATGTAAGACATTGGCTTGGTCAAGGAACCATAGGTGGCCAACACTTGTCACCACCAAAACCAACTAAAATTTTGTTTTCTTTTCCTTGCATTTTGGGTCAAATATTTCGGCTATAAGGGCTGAGGATGAGAGAGATATTTTGCAACAATATCAAGGAAATATGGTGGTAGGGAAGTGGTAGTCAAGTGGTGTGTTCAATCGGTAGTGATCGATACCCGTCGGTTTGAGCTGATTTTTCTTAAATCGCGTATACTAGGGTTTTTAACTTATAATCACTAACTTATTATTATCACTTCTAATCATATAATATTTCCGCATCCAAAAGTCACTCTTACCTACCAAATTTGATCCTCACTCCGTACCAAATAATCACACTACGAAAAAACGTGAAAATCCTAATTCGCGCTAACTTGAAAACGGAAAGAGAAAACCCTTACTTCTATATTCATTTGCACTTATTGTGGGGTGATTGGGTAGTAAGGCTAATATAAAAGAATAATTTCCAAATAAAAGGGTATTTTTAAGAAAAATATAAAGAATTTTACGGGTCCTCACATAACTTATATAACTTGATAACGAAAACGCGAATATCCTAGATGGGTCAAGTGATAATCACTCTCAAGCCGTACGCAAGTTGCAAGCATCTACCTAATCCTCGAGCATAAATTTGGGCAACACGCCCTTTGAATTTACCTATTTTCCAGCAATTTATGGCTTCATTCTTTTCCTCAATCAATCCCAAAGTTACACACAAAATAATCTCATTTCAATAGCCGTTCAATAGGCTCAAGGTCATGCAAGTACAAAATCAAGCTAACGACATGTGCGGAAATGAAGTTTAGCAAAAGACAGATTTGACGTTATTTTGCGTAACGGACACAACCGAAACTACGCTTTTTGGATTGGGGTGCAATTTATACCGTTTCGAAGCTAAGGCAGAGAGCTACAACTTTGATGAAGATCACCTAGTCCAGTTTGTAGTGTATCTAGGTCAAAATTTTGAATTACTAAACCAGAAGCGCACAAACAGGTCAGTTAACTGCGCTATGTTTAAACAACAATAACTCAGGCTACCGAAATCCAAACGAGGTGATTCCAAGGGCGTTGGAAAGATAAGACATAGCACTACAACTTTCATGTTTTGGCTAAATGCTAATTCAGTACAAATCAGGGTGAACAGACACGGTTAGTGTTGTGTAATATCAAAATTGTCCATTGGGCTAAACCTATGAGAGTCAGGGGTATTTTTGTCTTTTCATAAGCTACGTTGCTCCGATTGAGGTGAAATTCTGTAGAAAACTATAAAAAATCATTCTCTACAACTTTCATGTTTTATGGTAAGTCTAATTCGGCCTCTAACATAATGAACTGGAACCGGGCAGAACTGAAGCTACAATTTCCAGAAATCTGGAATTTTGTTATATTCAAGCTATAATTCACATTTTTACCTTAATGCTACCACTACTTTCTCCTTTACAAGATTATATACCATATATATACATCATATAACACCTAACCCACTAGAAATATAAGTGAATCAATCAAAACCCTAACTCAAAATCATCACTCCAATCATCAAAACCATTTGAAACAAGCATCACAAGCACAATTCTAACATTAATACCCAACTTAATCATGATTAATGGAGAAAGAAAGGTTGATCAGCCATTATACCTCAAGACAAGAGCTTGCAAGAAGGATCCTCCACTTCTCCTTGAAATTTTTTGGTTCCTCAAGCTTCCCAAGCTTCCAAACTAGTGATTAATCGGTTTAGTTTTTCTTGTTTGCACTCAAAAGGTTGGATTCAAGGTTGAAAATTGAAAACTCTCTTCACTCTTTTGCCTCTCCTTGCTCTCGGCCAAAACAGAAAAAAAATGGTGAAGAATGAACTCAAATGAAAGATAAGAATGTAAGACATTGGCTTGGTCAAGGAACCATAGGTGGCCAACACTTGTCACCACCAAAACCAACTAAAATTTTGTTTTCTTTTCCTTGCATTTTGGGTCAAATATTTCGGCTATAAGGGCTGAGGATGAGAGAGATATTTTGCAACAATATCAAGGAAATATGGTGGTAGGGAAGTGGTAGTCAAGTGGTGTGTTCAATCGGTAGTGATCGATACCCGTCGGTTTGAGCTGATTTTTCTTAAATCGCGTATACTAGGGTTTTTAACTTATAATCACTAACTTATTATTATCACTTCTAATCATATAATATTTCCGCATCCAAAAGTCACTCTTACCTACCAAATTTGATCCTCACTCCGTACCAAATAATCACACTACGAAAAAACGTGAAAATCCTAATTCGCGCTAACTTGAAAACGGAAAGAGAAAACCCTTACTTCTATATTCATTTGCACTTATTGTGGGGTGATTGGGTAGTAAGGCTAATATAAAAGAATAATTTCCAAATAAAAGGGTATTTTTAAGAAAAATATAAAGAATTTTACGGGTCCTCACATAACTTATATAACTTGATAACGAAAACGCGAATATCCTAGATGGGTCAAGTGATAATCACTCTCAAGCCGTACGCAAGTTGCAAGCATCTACCTAATCCTCGAGCATAAATTTGGGCAACACGCCCTTTGAATTTACCTATTTTCCAGCAATTTATGGCTTCATTCTTTTCCTCAATCAATCCCAAAGTTACACACAAAATAATCTCATTTCAATAGCCGTTCAATAGGCTCAAGGTCATGCAAGTACAAAATCAAGCTAACGACATGTGCGGAAGTGAAGTTTAGCAAAAGACAGATTTGACGTTGTTTTGCGTAACGGACACAACCGAAACTACACTTTTTGGATTGGGGTGAAATTTATACCGTTTCGAAGCTAAGGCAGAGAGCTACAACTTTGATGAAGATCACCTAGTCCAGTTTGTAGTGTATCTAGGTCAAAATTTGAATTACTAAACCAGAAGCGCACAAACAGGTCAGTTAACTGCGCTATGTTTAAACAACAATAACTCAGGCTACCGAAATCCAAACGAGGTGATTCCAAGGGCGTTGGAAAGATAAGACATAGCACTACAACTTTCATGTTTTGGCTAAAGGCTAATTCAGTACAAATCAGGGTGAACAGACACGGTTAGTGTTGTGTAATATCAAAATTGTCCATTGGGCTAAACCTATGAGAGTCAGGGGTATTTTTGTCTTTTCATAAGCTACGTTGCTCCGATTGAGGTGAAATTTTGTAGAAAACTATAAAAAATCATTCTCTACAACTTTCATGTTTTATGGTAAGTCTAATTCGGCCTCTAACATAATGAACTGGAACCGGGCAGAACTGAAGCTACAATTTCCAGAAATCTGGAATTTTGTTATATTCAAGCTATAATTCACATTTTTACCTTAACGCTACCACTACTTTCTCCTTTACAAGATTATATACCATATATATACATCATATAACACCTAACCCACAAGAAATATAAGTGAATCAATCAAAACCCTAACTCAAAATCATCACTCCAATCATCAAAACCATTTGAAACAAGCATCACAAGCACAATTCTAACATTAATACCCAACTTAATCATGATTAATGGAGAAAGAAAGGTTGATCAGCCATTATACCTCAAGACAAGAGCTTGCAAGAAGGATCCTCCACTTCTCCTTGAAATTTTTTGGTTCCTCAAGCTTCCCAAGCTTCCAAACTAGTGATTAATCGGTTTAGTTTTTCTTGTTTGCACTCAAAAGGTTGGATTCAAGGTTGAAAATTGAAAACTCTCTTCACTCTTTTGCCTCTCCTTGCTCTCGGCCAAAACAGAAAAAAAATGGTGAAGAATGAACTCAAATGAAAGATAAGAAGGTAAGACATTGGCTTGGTCAAGGAACCATAGGTGGCCAACACTTGTCACCACCAAAACCAACTAAAATTTTGTTTTCTTTTCCTTGCATTTTGGGTCAAATATTTCGGCTATAAGGGCTGAGGATGAGGGAGATATTTTGCAACAATATCAAGGAAATATGGTGGTAGGGAAGTGGTAGTCAAGTGGTGTGTTCAATCGGTAGTGATCGATACCCGTCGGTTTGAGCTGATTTTTCTTAAATCGCGTATACTAGGGTTTTTAACTTATAATCACTAACTTATTATTATCACTTCTAATCATATAATATTTCCGCATCCAAAAGTCACTCTTACCTACAAAATTTGATCCTCACTCCGTACCAAATAATCACACTACGAAAAAACGTGAAAATTCTAATTCGCGCTAACTTGAAAACGGAAAGAGAAAACCCTTACTTCTATATTCATTTGCACTTATTGTGGGGTGATTGGGTAGTAAGGCTAATATAAAAGAATAATTTCCAAATAAAAGGGTATTTTTAAGAAAAATATAAAGAATTTTACGGGTCCTCACATAACTTATATAACTTGATAACGAAAACGCGAATATCCTAGATGGGTCAAGTGATAATCACTCTCAAGCCGTACGCAAGTTGCAAGCATCTACCTAATCCTCGAGCATAAATTTGGGCAACACGCCCTTTGAATTTACCTATTTTCCAGCAATTTATGGCTTCATTCTTTTCCTCAATCAATCCCAAAGTTACACACAAAATAATCTCATTTCAATAGCCGTTCAATAGGCTCAAGGTCATGCAAGTACAAAATCAAGCTAACGACATGTGCGGAAATGAAGTTTAGCAAAAGACAGATTTGACGTTATTTTGCGTAACGGACACAACCGAAACTACGCTTTTTGGATTGGGGTGCAATTTATACCGTTTCGAAGCTAAGGCAGAGAGCTACAACTTTGATGAAGATCACCTAGTCCAGTTTGTAGTGTATCTAGGTCAAAATTTTGAATTACTAAACCAGAAGCGCACAAACAGGTCAGTTAACTGCGCTATGTTTAAACAACAATAACTCAGGCTACCGAAATCCAAACGAGGTGATTCCAAGGGCGTTGGAAAGATAAGACATAGCACTACAACTTTCATGTTTTGGCTAAATGCTAATTCAGTACAAATCAGGGTGAACAGACACGGTTAGTGTTGTGTAATATCAAAATTGTCCATTGGGCTAAACCTATGAGAGTCAGGGGTATTTTTGTCTTTTCATAAGCTACGTTGCTCCGATTGAGGTGAAATTCTGTAGAAAACTATAAAAAATCATTCTCTACAACTTTCATGTTTTATGGTAAGTCTAATTCAGCCTCTAACATAATGAACTGGAACCGGGCAGAACTGAAGCTACAATTTCCAGAAATCTGGAATTTTGTTATATTCAAGCTATAATTCACATTTTTACCTTAATGCTACCACTACTTTCTCCTTTACAAGATTATATACCATATATATACATCATATAACACCTAACCCACTAGAAATATAAGTGAATCAATCAAAACCCTAACTCAAAATCATCACTCCAATCATCAAAACCATTTGAAACAAGCATCACAAGCACAATTCTAACATTAATACCCAACTTAATCATGATTAATGGAGAAAGAAAGGTTGATCAGCCATTATACCTCAAGACAAGAGCTTGCAAGAAGGATCCTCCACTTCTCCTTGAAATTTTTTGGTTCCTCAAGCTTCCCAAGCTTCCAAACTAGTGATTAATCGGTTTAGTTTTTCTTGTTTGCACTCAAAAGGTTGGATTCAAGGTTGAAAATTGAAAACTCTCTTCACTCTTTTGCCTCTCCTTGCTCTCGGCCAAAACAGAAAAAAAATGGTGAAGAATGAACTCAAATGAAAGATAAGAATGTAAGACATTGGCTTGGTCAAGGAACCATAGGTGGCCAACACTTGTCACCACCAAAACCAACTAAAATTTTGTTTTCTTTTCCTTGCATTTTGGGTCAAATATTTCGGCTATAAGGGCTGAGGATGAGAGAGATATTTTGCAACAATATCAAGGAAATATGGTGGTAGGGAAGTGGTAGTCAAGTGGTGTGTTCAATCGGTAGTGATCGATACCCGTCGGTTTGAGCTGATTTTTCTTAAATCGCGTATACTAGGGTTTTTAACTTATAATCACTAACTTATTATTATCACTTCTAATCATATAATATTTCCGCATCCAAAAGTCACTCTTACCTACCAAATTTGATCCTCACTCCGTACCAAATAATCACACTACGAAAAAACGTGAAAATCCTAATTCGCGCTAACTTGAAAACGGAAAGAGAAAACCCTTACTTCTATATTCATTTGCACTTATTGTGGGGTGATTGGGTAGTAAGGCTAATATAAAAGAATAATTTCCAAATAAAAGGGTATTTTTAAGAAAAATATAAAGAATTTTACGGGTCCTCACATAACTTATATAACTTGATAACGAAAACGCGAATATCCTAGATGGGTCAAGTGATAATCACTCTCAAGCCGTACGCAAGTTGCAAGCATCTACCTAATCCTCGAGCATAAATTTGGGCAACACGCCCTTTGAATTTACCTATTTTCCAGCAATTTATGGCTTCATTCTTTTCCTCAATCAATCCCAAAGTTACACACAAAATAATCTCATTTCAATAGCCGTTCAATAGGCTCAAGGTCATGCAAGTACAAAATCAAGCTAACGACATGTGCGGAAGTGAAGTTTAGCAAAAGACAGATTTGACGTTGTTTTGCGTAACGGACACAACCGAAACTACGCTTTTTGGATTGGGGTGAAATTTATACCGTTTCGAAGCTAAGGCAGAGAGCTACAACTTTGATGAAGATCACCTAGTCCAGTTTGTAGTGTATCTAGGTCAAAATTTTGAATTACTAAACCAGAAGCGCACAAACAGGTCAGTTAACTGCGCTATGTTTAAACAACAATAACTCAGGCTACCGAAATCCAAACGAGGTGATTCCAAGGGCGTTGGAAAGATAAGACATAGCACTACAACTTTCATGTTTTGGCTAAATGCTAATTCAGTACAAATCAGGGTGAACAGACACGGTTAGTGTTGTGTAATATCAAAATTGTCCATTGGGCTAAACCTATGAGAGTCAGGGGTATTTTTGTCTTTTCATAAGCTACGTTGCTCCGATTGACTTGAAATTTTGTAGAAAACTATAAAAAATCATTCTCTACAACTTTCATGTTTTATGGTAAGTCTAATTCGGCCTCTAACATAATGAACTGGAACCGGGCAGAACTGAAGCTACAATTTCCAGAAATCTGGAATTTTGTTATATTCAAGCTATAATTCACATTTTTACCTTAACGCTACAACTACTTTCTCCTTTACAAGATTATATACCATATATATACATCATATAACACCTAACCCACAAGAAATATAAGTGAATCAATCAAAACCCTAACTCAAAATCATCACTCCAATCATCAAAACCATTTGAAACAAGCATCACAAGCACAATTCTAACATTAATACCCAACTTAATCATGATTAATGGAGAAAGAAAGGTTGATCAGCCATTATACCTCAAGACAAGAGCTTGCAAGAAGGATCCTCCACTTCTCCTTGAAATTTTTTGGTTCCTCAAGCTTCCCAAGCTTCCAAACTAGTGATTAATCGGTTTAGTTTTTCTTGTTTGCACTCAAAAGGTTGGATTCAAGGTTGAAAATTGAAAACTCTCTTCACTCTTTTGCCTCTCCTTGCTCTCGGCCAAAACAGAAAAAAAATGGTGAAGAATGAACTCAAATGAAAGATAAGAAGGTAAGACATTGGCTTGGTCAAGGAACCATAGGTGGCCAACACTTGTCACCACCAAAACCAACTAAAATTTTGTTTTCTTTTCCTTGCATTTTGGGTCAAATATTTCGGCTATAAGGGCTGAGGATGAGGGAGATATTTTGCAACAATATCAAGGAAATATGGTGGTAGGGAAGTGGTAGTCAAGTGGTGTGTTCAATCGGTAGTGATCGATACCCGTCGGTTTGAGCTGATTTTTCTTAAATCGCGTATACTAGGGTTTTTAACTTATAATCACTAACTTATTATTATCACTTCTAATCATATAATATTTCCGCATCCAAAAGTCACTCTTACCTACCAAATTTGATCCTCACTCCGTACCAAATAATCACACTACGAAAAAACGTGAAAATCCTAATTCACTTTAACTTGAAAACGGACAACGGAAACCCTTACTTCTATATTCATTTACACTTATTGTGGGGTGATTGGGTAGTAGGGCCATTATAAAGCAATAATTTCCAAATAAAAGGGTATTTTTAAGAAAAATATAAAGAATTTTATGGGTTCTCACACAACTTCTCTTAATTCTTTGACTAATGATGTTTTAACCCTTCCAAATGTACCAATACCTATTTAACACATCTAATCTCTCATATAAAGTCCCTACCACAAATAAAAGCCATTTGGCAAAATGTAAGTGGTGAAATATTTAAAACCAACTCAAGAATTTTTTTTAATTCAAATAAAAGGAAATGAAATGTAATGCATGGGAAATGTTATAACACATAGGGAATGCAAGGGCATATTATAAGTGGTCTAAGTCTTAGAATAAGACACGCAGATAAGAAAAAAAAATTGTGTTTTAAAGTGAGGGTCAATACAAGGGAATTGTTGTAACACATGTAAAATACAATGTTAGGGCATATAATGAGTGGTTTAAATCTTAGGACAAGGCATGTAGTTTAGCGAAATTATATTTTAAAGTGAGGGTTCTCACACAGCACCCTTCCAAAAAGCCTCGGTCAGGTGGGGGGAACACCCACAACAGGTTATAAAGCAGTCAGGACTCTCCTCCCTAGCCAATGTGGGATCGTTACATTGAAACTCATGTGACAAGGGTGATTTCTATCCTATCACTTTCTCTTTTGTATATAAGTTCATGTTTAACTATAATACAAGTTTGGATCTTACTCTTTATGTTTAGTTAAAGTTTATGGCTAGAGTTATGGATAAACTTTCTATATCTTGTTAGTGATGTTTATTTGGTTATTTAATGATATTATTTTGAGCAAGTTATTCATAACTCTTGCTTATCTTATCATGATTAACCGGCCATTAATTGTGATAATTTTAAGGTGTTAAGTTTGCAATGAGAATTTGAATTTAACACTAGTTCAAGGAAGTAATAAACCTAGGGAATTCACTCAAGAGAGTAGAGGAGCACCTTTGTGACTTTAGTAACTTATTTTATGTAATTCCAAAGAAGAAATGAATTTGTAGTTGATTTCATAAACACAAAAGTAGGTACGACTTAATTACAAGTATAGTTGATTCACTACGAGAGTATATTTCACATACATTAGGAAACTATGTCATAACTAACCAAGATAATAGCATTCACTTAACCGGTAACTTCATTTGTAAAAGTAGTAAGGAATTTCATACCTCTAAGAGCTTTTTATTGTTATTTTTATTATTTTTATCTCATGTTTGTAGTGTAGATTTAATCTCTTACATTTGTAGTAGTCTAAATAATGAAAGAATTCGAAAACCATAAGTAATTGATAATTTTCCCTATGGTATCGACACCTAATACCCTATGCTCAATAAATGACTCATATACTTGCAAAAAATCGCGTGTGGAATATCTAGAATGTTATAAATATAAAACTTGACTGTGAATGAGTTAATTGTTATATGTATACCCCATGTTCGTCAATATATTTCCATATTTATACCAAAATGAGTAAAATTCCACTTCATCTTATGTCAAGCATTTAGTGTTAGATAATTTTCAGAAATCTAATTAATACAATTTTCCTACTCATAAAAAATGAGTAAAATTGTATATTTATTGAGACTATAAGTTAGGAAAATCTAAGTAATTAAATGTGGAGTATTATGGACTAAATTGAGGTAGTTATAGCAAATCAGGAATTATGTGTGTTAAATAGGAAATATAGGGACTGAAAGTAAAATTAATAGGATTTCCATGGACGCACCACAAGTTTTTCATCTCTCATTAGTTGTGTAGGCCGCAAGGATGTTTATGCAGAAAAAAACTTGTCTGCAGTTAATTGAAGTTTAATTGTCTAAAAATATATCAAGATAACACGAACAAACAAGAAAACGATTTACCCTTACAACATTCAACTTCATCTGTAGAGTAGCAACCTTTTGAGTATGGCTCTTACTAGGGTAAAGTGCATCAAAGATCATCAAACCATTCCAAACTTTTAGTTAACCCACTAAACTATTTTTCGTATTAAATAGTCCATTTCATCTACTTCAACTGTCAAAAAAGACAGGAGCACGGTCATGTGTGGCACACAACACTTTCATAGGGACAATTTCAAATTTTGATGCACTTCTCTTTCCGCAAAATAAAGTGAGAATTTGGAATAGTTTGGTAACCTCTGGCACACTTTACTTTCAATTAAAGTTTTGATTTTTTTTTAAATTTTACACACATCCCAATTTCATCATTAATAAAACTAAAAATAATTAAAATGGCTATTTTTCTAGTTTAAAATTTTATGCACAACACAATTTCACCATGGACAAAGTAAAATTGATAAGTGAGTTTTTTGTATTAAATTTCTCCAAAATTTCCAATTTCACCGTGAAATGGATTTTTTTTGTGTGTAATGTGTTTTTCCTATTTGTCCGACATTGAATTTCTTCAACATTAAAAAATGAAAAAAATTAAAAGATCCACTTAATTATTTTAAATTCTTCATTGTCAAATTGGGTTGTATGAAAAATCTTAAATCTAATGAATAATTAAATATCTTTACTTTTTCCATTGTGGAACTGGGTTTTTGGGAGAAAAACCAACTAAATAGTTTATAAATTTTTCTTGATAAAATAGGATTGTGCGTAAACTTTTAAACAAACAAAATTTAGAAATTTAAACTAAGAGTAAAATCCACTCGAAGTCACCAAATTAATTCAAAGTCTCACTGAATCCATTACGCCATCCTGAGATAGAGGAGATAATAGCAAAATGTCACAATTATCCTTCTTAAGTTAGTGTACGAAACACGCGACCATGATAAGTAGACAAAATGGGCAAAATGAACAAATTTCAAGAGTTTACTGTGTTAATCAGAGCGAAAAATAGTTTAGTAGGATACGTGAGATTTTGAAATAATTTTAATGACTCTAGTTGGTAGTCGTATTATATGACTTTATTATATTATTTAAAACTCTCTGCTAGATTATTACTATATTAAACACAGTACAACCCTTTTTACTCTATGAAATTTAGGAACATCCTTTAACAATCGACAGACAACTTTTTCTTTTTTAACCCTCTCGCCCTTCTTACGCTTAATAGTTAGGTACAAGATTTGAACTCTAACGGATTTTAGGAGCCCTCATTTGGCCACTAGACCTATCCCAGTGGTTGGCATACAACTAACACAACAGACACAAATTAAAAGATGAATCTAACTCCTAATCTTTAGAAGTTCCCACGTTGGTACAACTCATACACTGTCATGTACATGTTTATATATGTGGCAAGCGCGGCGTATACATATAACAATTAGTTTATTCACAATTAAGCTTTACATTTATGAAATCCTAAAAGCCCCACACGCGATTTTTAGCTAGTATATGAATTCATAGTGAGTATAGGGTATTAAGGGTCGAACCCACAAAGAAGATTGCCAATTACCAATATTTTTCAAAATTTTTTATTATTTAGACTATTACAAATGCAAAAGATTAAATCTATACTAGAAACATGAAATAAAAGTAATAAGAATAAAAAGCTCCTAGAGGTATACAATTCTTTACTACTCTTGCAAATGAAATTATCGGTTAAGTAAATGCTATTATCTTGGCTAGTTATGACGTAATTTCCTAATGTATGTGAAACCTACTCTTGTAGTGAATCAATTATACTTATAACTAACTTATACTTACTCTCGTGGTTATGGAATTAACTACAAGTTTATTTCTTCTATAAAATTACATGAAACAAGTCACTAAAACCACAAAGGTGCTCCTCTACTCACGTGAGTGGATTCCCTAGGTTTATTATTTCCTTGAATTAGTGTTAAATTCTAATTCTCATTGCAAACTTAACACCTTAAGATTATTATAATTAATGGCCGGTTAATCATCATTAGAAAATTAAAAGTGATAAACAACTTGTTCAAAATAATATCATCAAATAACCAAGTAAATATCACGAGTGAGAAAATTTCCTAAGGAGCATCGGAAACAGAATTCTAGGAAGACGCACGTAAAGGTCGGGCTAGGGTTTCATGGCGGCTCTCCTGCATGGGGAGGCGCCGCCGTTCGTTCGGCCGTCGAAGACGTTCGCCTCCCTGCTCCCTCAAGCTCCTTCTTCTTCGTCCTCTGGTTTTGGCCATCTCAGTACATACAAGGGGGAGCCATCGTTGGTCATCTCCCGTCAAGATATGATGCAGATTGCGGCGCCTTACTCTAACGCGCTAGTCGGCAGGTTTGCCATAGGTCGTCCGTCCATGGAGCTTATTCGCAAATTTATTGTTTCGTTGGGGCTGAGGGGTGAGTGCCCGATTGGTTTATTAGATTCCAAGATTGCGGCGCCTTACTCTAACGCGCTAGTCGGCAGGTTTGCCATAGGTCGTCCGTCCATGGAGCTTATTCGCAAATTTATTGTTTCGTTGGGGCTGAGGGGTGAGTGCCCGATTGGTTTATTAGATTCCAAGCACATTCTGTTACGTCCATCCGAGGAGGAAGATTACACCAGACTTTGGTGTCGCAGGTCTTGGTACGTTGGCAAGTTTCATATGTCCCTGTCGAAATGGACAATTGATTTTAAACCAGGAGCAGAGTCATCAATTGCACCAGTTTGGGTCAATTTTCCGGGTCTTCCATTGCCGTTTTTTGAAAAGCAATTTTTGCTTAAGCTAGGTACCTTGCTTGGTCGTCCCTTGAAAGTGGATGAAGCTACGGCTTCACTGAAGCGTCCATCTGTTGCCCGTATATTGTTGGAGATCGATGTTTTGCAGTCTCCTAAATCCAGGATTTGGATTGGAGATGATCAGTGGGGTTTTGGCAGAAAATTGAGTACGAAGGGTATCCCGCTTATTGTGGTTTTTGCTCGTTGATTGGTCATACAGAATCTGTCTGTCATCGCAAACATCCGGAATTGCGGCCGGTGCGTCGTTCTGGACCATCAGCTACGCCACACGTCAGACAAGTTTTTCAACCTAAGGGGGTACCTGCTGTTGAGGTATCTCCTCCTGTTGTGGATCCTGGGCTTGTGGTAGCCATGGGGGTAAAAGAGCCTGAAACTGGTATTTGTGCGACGGATGTTGTCATCCCTGAGATTCCACCACCTTCTGATAACCCTGTTAGGGGAAATTCTTCTTCAGCTAGTGTTCCTATTCTTGTTCTCTCTAATGCATCTCGGGGGGCTGAGGCGGATGCGCAGAATTTTCTCACTCTTGTTCCCCAGGAATCTTCTTCTCCGGCTAAGGCTTTATCGGACAATATCCTCTCTTCTGATGGGGATGACCGTCTGTTGGCGTTGTGTTCGAGGGTTGGTAGAGAGAGGAAGAGAGAGATTTCCTCTTCTCTCTCTCCTACACGGCATCACGGTCATGTTCGACTGGTGCGGGCTAATTCTGAAGGCCGGTCGGGGGTGAAAGGTCTTTCCTTAGTTGAGCTTAAAAGTTTTCAGGATCGGCTGCCCGGCAGAATCCAAGCATCTAAGCTTTGTTGCGATCCGGTCGCTACGGGAGTTTCTCTGGATGATGCCGACTCTCATTTGCTGCAACAGTTGATTCAAGGCCACAAGGGTCGTAGTAGACAGTCCAGGAAACGAGAAGGTATGACCTCATCTGCGCACTATAATCTTCGGTCTAATAATGTTAAATCCAATTAAGTTTATAGTGTGGAACATTCGGGGTGCGTCGAACAGGGATTCATTGCGGTATATTCGTTGCACTTGTAGATCACATAATATTAGGTTATTGATTCTGTTGGAACCGTTAGCCAATGTCTCTCAGTTGGAGAGTGTGCAGCTGTTCTTGGGATTTGATTTTGCTCGGTCTTTCGTGCATAATAAAATCTGGGTATTTTGGTCTTCAGAGGCTAGATATTCTTTTGTAGAAGCTGCGGATCAATTAGTTCATATATATTTGTCTTTCCCGTCTGGTTCTTCCATTGTTATTTCGGCTGTCTATGCGAAGTGTAACAGAATTGGTAGGAGACGGCTATGGGAGGCTTTGGAGCAATTTTCT
Source organism: Coffea arabica (assembly GCF_036785885.1). NCBI lineage: Eukaryota > Viridiplantae > Streptophyta > Magnoliopsida > Gentianales > Rubiaceae > Coffea > Coffea arabica. The sequence goes on along the minus strand of NC_092324.1, from coordinate 9,738,210 downwards.
ACGTCTACTACGCTTCCATGGATTGCCGCAGGGGACTACAACGTTGTTTCTTGCGCGGAGGAAAGGATTGGAGGATCTGCTCCCAATATTCGTGATTTGGAGGAATTCAACTCTGCTTTACATCGGAGTGGGCTATTCCCAGTTCAATTCGATGGGTCTGCGTACACATGGACCAATGGTCGCATGTGGCAGCGTCTCGATCGAGCGGTCGTTAATGGCGTTTGGCTGTCTGATGTAGAGATGACTCGAGTAGCTCATCTTCAACGAGGGCGGTCTGATCATTGTCCGTTGTTGATCAGGGGGGGAAGTACGTCAACTAGGCGCTCTTCATTCCGGTTTCTTAATGTCTGGCAAGGTCATTCCAGTTTTCAAACAACAGTGAAGTCTGCGTGGGCTCAGACTGTGTCTGGAGTGGGAATGCAGAAATTCTTTAATAAGTTGCAGGTGGTTAAACGAGTTTTATCTCGATGGAATGGGCGGGTCTTTGGGAATGTCTCTCAAAGGGTCCAAGTGGCAGCGGATAATTTATTGGCCAAGGAAATTTTGTATGACCAGAATAGAGATACGCTGTCGAGGATGGCAGTCCACGAGGCAAGGGCAGTTCATTCTCGGGAGCTTGCGTTGGAATGTGAATTCTGGAGACAAAAGGCAGCGATCAAGTGGATCAAAGAGGGCGAGGCTAATACATCTTTTTTCCATGCAGCAGTTAACCAGAAACGCAGCTCTAATTTTATTTCACGCATTAGGGGTAACGGGGATTGTTGGTTTGATAGTATTGATGATATTAAGCTGTCGGCGGGTGATTTTTTCTCCTCTTTGTTCACGGCCGACCGCGCTGCTTGTTCTGGCAGCAGACCGTCTATTGATCTGCCCAAGCTTACGCAGGAAGACAATGACATGCTGCTGAAATCACCATCGGTAGAAGAAGTTCATAAGGTAATTTGCTCCCTGGACCCTCAGAGTGCTGCGGGCCCTGATGGGTTTGGAGGGGGCTTTTATCAAAGTTGCTGGGAGTGTATCAAGGATGACTTCATGGATGCGGTGAAGGATTTCTTCGCTGGTGCAACAATGCCTCGTGGGTTTTCAAGTACCACGATCACATTGCTGCCTAAAAAGGAGGGTGCGTGTGAGTGGAAAGATTTCCGACCAATAAGCTTATCCAATGTTAGCTCGAAGATCATTTCTAAGATTTTGTCGACCCGCATTAATCAGTTTCTTCCTAAGTTGATTTTAGAGTTTCAGACTGGCTTTATACCGGGTAGGGGAATACAGGATAATGTTCTCCTCGCACAGGAATTAATCCTGGATTTGGACAAGAAATTGCGTCACCCTAACGTAATATTGAAATTGGATATGGAGAAGACTTATGACAGAGTGGAATGGGGGTTTTTATTATACATGCTTCGTGAATTCGGCTTTAAGGAGGGTGTGGTAGATCTGATTTTTCGTTTAATATCCAATGTGTGGTTTTCTGTGTTGGTTAATGGGGAGCTCACGAGTTTTTTCAAGTCGACTAGAGGGGTTCGTCAGGGGGATCCTCTATCTTCCACTCTTTTCCTTTTTGTATCTGAATTTCTTGGCCGGGGCCTCCAGCAGCTGTTTACAAACACCCCGGGTTTTAGATTTTTGTCTAAGGGAGGGCTGGTCCCGTTCCTTGCGTTTGCCGATGACATGGTTATTTTTACGCGGGCATCGTCTGAATGTCTGCTGGCTGTGTCGTCCCTTCTTCGACAATATGAAATTCTTTCGGGCCAAAAAATTAATCTCTCCAAGAGTCGTTTCCTTTGTTCGTCGAAGCTTCCTTCGGAGATTATCACCTTAATTCAGCAAGTTACGGGATTTCAAGAGCAGTCTTGGCCTGTGAAATATTTGGGAGTTCCACTTATTCGTGGTCGTAAGAAAAGTATCTTTTTTGATGGAGTTTTTGCTTCTGTTCGAGCAAAGCTGCATCATTGGAGCTCCCGGTTTCTTTCTGCGGGGGGGAAGCTCATCTTGCTTCGTCATGTGTTGAACTCAATGCCTCTCTATCTGTTGCAGGTTTCTAAACCACCTAAGGGGGTTTTTCTTAGGTTAGGCAGGCTGTTTAATGCGTTCTTGTGGGATGGCAAGGATGGTAGACGGATTCATTGGTCGTCCTGGGAGAAATTATGTTTCCCTGTTGAAGAAGGGGGGTTGGGTTTTCGATCTCTGTTGGACTTAGAGAAGGCTTTTGCAATGAAATTATGGTGGAGAATTCGACAAAAGAGTTCTCCGTGGGCAATCTTTATGCATCGCAAGTATATTGGCGGTCAGCATCCTTTCTTGGCAGCGGCTGGCGTTGGGTCGGCAACATGGAAGCGGGTCTGCTCGGTTCGGGCTATAGCTGAAGATAATATTCGTTGGCGTCTTGGCGAGGGGTTCATCGATTTGTGGCATGATCGATGGCTCCTCGATGAACCGCTTAGCAGGCAGTTTGATGGGGCGCCTCCTCATTGCTTAGTAGCTGAGTTTTATAGCTCTACGGGGTGGAATTTTCAACGGCTCCTCCAGGTTCTTCCTCGATCTGTTGTTAATAATATTTCACGAACAATTGTTGATCCGGCTCTTAAGGACGAATTGGTTTGGGCTCCTTCGGCGGATGGTACGTTCACTGTGTCATCAGCCTGGGAGTTAATTAGACAGCGGCGTAACCTGTCCTTGGTTTGGCGTGGAATTTGGTGTCCATTGCTGCCTTTAAAAATGTCTTACCTAGCTTGGAGGGTTTTGGCTGAATTTCTGCCTCTGGACGACCAGCTCCGTTCTAGAGGATTTTCTTTGGTTTCCAAATGCGACTGTTGTGGTGATTCATCGGAGTCCTTGCATCATATTTTTTTGCAGGGCAGATTAGCAAGCGCTGTTTGGCAGCATTTCTTCCTGGCTTGCGGAATCCCGTGGGGATCATTCTCATGCGTTTCTTCGCTGCTGGTGGTGTGGTTTCAATCTTCTGGGAATGGGCGGCTGAATCATGTTCGGTGTGCTATACCAGTTGTAGTGCTGTGGTTTCTGTGGCGTAGTAGGAATGATGCTCGGTTTGGAAATATTCCCTCGGCCTATTCTAAAGTTATTTTTGATGTCAATGGGTGGTTGGTTGCTACGGGGGCTGCACGCATGTTAAACAGATTTCAGTTGGAGGGGGATACGGATACGTATTTTGCTCGGTACTTTCGGATCAAACCGGGTAAATCATTACGGCCGAAGGCTATATCATGGATGAAGCCTCCTCGGGGGTCAATCAAGCTGAACACCGACGCAAGTGTGACTAATGGGTTGGCAAAAGGCGGTGGAGTGATACGCGATTTTGAAGGGAAGATGCTTGGTGCTTTTTATAAAGAGTTTGGAGAATGTGAAGTGGTTCATGCGGAGGGATTAGCTTTGTTGACTGGGCTACAGTGGTGTGTTGAGACAGGGTTGTCAGGTATTTTAGTGGAAGTGGATTCTCTAGCATTGGCACGGCTGGTTACTAGTCAATCGGTTGGTAAGTGGCCGTTGTGTAGCGTCTTAAGTCAAATTTGTCTGTTGCTCGGTAAGGTGAATGGGGCCATTTCGCATATTTATCGTGAGGCGAATGCCGTGGCAGACAGCTTAGCGGCGTTATCTCTGGAGAGTTCATGGGTTACTTTCCAATCTCATCAGCAGCTGCCAAGTAGAGCTCGGTCATTGATTCATTTGGATGCAATAGGTTATCCATATATTCGCAACGTTAATTGTTAGGAATAGTTTTTCCTACGGTTCCTGGGATGTATTGAACGGTGGGACTTGTTTCCTCGTTCGTTGTTTTTCACATTTAATAAAATTTGGGGAGCTCTCTTCTTTAAAAAAAAAAAAAAAAAAAAAAAAGTTCATCCATAACTCTAGGTATAAACTTTAGCAAAACATGAAAACAAACACTAAACTTCTGCTATAACTAAACATGAAATCAAATACAAAAGAGAAAGTGTTAGGAGAGAAGTCACCCTTGTCACATAAGTTCAACCTCTCCATCTTTGCCTCTCAAATCTTGATCCAAATCTAACTACAAATATAAGAAGGATAAACTACACTAACTATACTAATTTACCCTAACTAATGAACTAAGGAAATTCTAGTGAAGAATACATTTTTGTGGAGTTTTTCTAGCCTTTCAAAGTTGTTAAAATGTCCTCCAAGGCTGCTATTTATAGAGAGATTAAAGTTCAAGAAGAGTTGTTTCTAGTTGATATTTTTGACTCTTGAAACTCCCAAAGGTCGCTTCTACAAGACTCTATATCTGTTTGCTCAGATATAGTCAAAATTCTTACAGAAAAATGGGTCAAAAAGTTTGTGTGAACAGAGCACAAGTTGCAAAGCAAGTTGCAGTCAAAATTGAAGAATACACGACCTCGAAAACGCAACCTGAAGTCGTGTATTGTACCCACGTTTTGCTCTTTTGCAGGTTTGCCCATCTCTGGTCAAGTCTTCTCTTTGCTCTACTTTGGTCCAATTTCAACTGATATTTTCTTGATGATGGAGGCTGAACTTGCTCTTATACAAAACATGAACATTGTAACCCTTTGAGTTAGGATCCCAATTCGTTAAGAATCATCCAATTTTGAGTTCTGTAGACCAAGAAATGGCTAAAATACCCTTGCCTAGTCAATCCCCTATTTCACCTTTTGACAACAACTTGAGATCACGTATTATACCCACATTTTGCTCTTTTGCAGATTTGCCTATCTCTGGTCAAGTCTTCTCTTTGCTCTGTTTTGGTCCAATTTCAACTGTTCTTAATGATGGAGACTGAACGAACCCTTGTACAAAATATGAAATTTGTAACCCTTTGAGATAGCTTTCCAATGCATCAAGAATTATCCAATTTGGAGCTCTGTAGACCAAGAAATAACCAAAATACCCTTGACTGGTTAATCCTCCATTTCAGCTTTCGATAACAAAATACCCCACACGCAAGTTAATACCTCCATTTCATTCACAATCAAGTTTTACATTTATAACATCCTAAATACCCCACACGCAATTTTTCTGCAAGTATACAGATCGTGAGCGAGTATAAGGTATTAAGGATCGATCCCACAGAGACGATTTTCAATTACCAATGTTTTTCAAACTCCTTTATTATCTAAACTACCATAAACATAATAGTAATGAAAATAACACTAGAAAGCTCCGAGAGATATGGAATTCATTACTACTCTTGCAAATGAGATTATCAATTAAGTGAATGCTATTATCTTGGTTAGTTATGACGTAATTTTCTAATGTATGTGAAACCTACTCTAGTAGTGAATCAACTATACTTGTAACTAAATCATACCTACTCTCGTGGTTATGAAATTAACTACAAATTCATTTCTTCTATGAAATTATATAAAACAAGTCACTAAATCCACATAGGTGTACCTCTACTCTCTTGAGTGTACTCCCTAGGTTTATCACTTCCTTGAACTAGTGTTAAATTTCAATTCTCATTACAAACTTAACACCTTAAGATAATCACAATTAATGGCCGGTTAATCATGATTAGATAAGCAAAAGTGATAAATGAATTGCTCAAACTAATATCATCAAATAACCAGGTAAATATCACAAACAAGATATAGCGGGTTCATCCATACTCTCGGCATAAACTTTAACTAAACATGAAGAACAAGATCCAAACATGTATTATAGTTAAACATGAAATCAAATACAAGATAGAAAGTAGTAGAAGAGATATCATCCTTGTCACATGAGATCAACCTCTCCATTTTTGCTCCTTAATCTTCATCCAAATCTAACTACACAAACAAGAAGAATAAACTACACTACCTATACTATACTACTCTAACTAATGAACTAAGGAAATTCTAGTGAAAACTACATTTTTGATGAGTTTCTCTAACCTTCCAAAGTTGTGAAAATGTCCTCCAAAGGCTGCTATTTATAGAGGATTCAAAAGCCAAATGAGTTGTTTCTAGTTGTCATTTTTTACTCTTGAAACTCCCATAAGTTGTCTTTCCAACTTTTCACACTTTTCTTGATCAGATACAACCGGAATTGATAGTTGGAATTGAGCTGAAAAATTATGTAAAATTAGGACAAGTTGATGAGCAAGTTACAAAAAATAGAAGAGAATACGCGACCTCAGGAATACGCGATTTCAGGTCACATATTGATAGCTCGCGTTTTCGCTTCTGTGCATTTGGCACCATTTCAACTGTTATTTTCTCAATGATGAAAGCTGAACTAACTCTTGTGAAAAACATGAAAATTGTAACCCTTTGAGTTAGATTTCAAATGCCTCAAGAATCATCCAATTTGGAGCTCTGTGGACCATGAATTGACTAAAAAACTCTCGACTGGTCAGAGCTCTGTTTCAGCATTCGACAACAGAGTTGCACTTCTGTATTTCGACTTTTTGACAATGAAAATGACTGAACTGGACTTTGATATCTTCATACCAAATGTAGATATATCTCTTAGTTTCAAAATGGTATAAGAATCAAGGCAATATGATGCTTTTAGCTCAAGATATCGTCAAAATACCATAAGATATCAAAGCTGGAAAACTTGCTTCTTGTATACTGAATTGCATTTCATCTTTTGCACTTCATATTCTCTTTAAAACCACTTTAAACCATCATCAATCATACAATTATCTTCTCAATTCACTCTATTTGATGATTGAATTCTTAAACTTACAAACACATGAAGTTTTTACCATTAAAATCCATAGAAATGTAATTTTTACCACTTAAATCACAAAATGTATATTTTCATTAAAGTCCTAGTTAATTAGCTATAAAAGTAGTTAAAACATACCAAAACTGACTAATAAAACACACTTAAAACACATAAAATATATACTTATCAAACTTTCCCACACTTGAACCATTGCTTGTTCTCAAGCAATAAGAAATACAAACCAACAATGATCCAAAATTTTGAAAATAAACATATGTTCACTATTCAACTTTATTTTCTCAAAAATAAAGTAAATAACTATTATGCAATCACTCAACTAACTTCTTTTTTTTTTTTTTTTTTCGGCTAACCCCATAAGTGGGGATGGGCGCCACTCCAAATGTTATTCAAAAGATCAATAAAGTACACCAAGACCGCTGGCAGGCTGCCAGCTAGGCTAAGACACACGGACATAGGGCATCTGTATCCTATCCAGGCGGGCTAGACCCCGTATATGGGCAGGCAAAGGGGAGGGGGGAAAGGACTGACAAACATGCGTGGTGCTTGCCAGACGCGCCAGGGCATCGGCTACCGCATTTGCCTCTCTGTAAACATGGGTGAAGGTGATTTGACGACCGAGCACTAAAGACTTGATACGCGAGATAGTAAGCCATAATTTCCAAGGAACTCCACCATCACCGTTCACCATATTCAGCAATACCTGAGAGTCCATTTCAACGTTTAAAGAAAGAAAGTTTTCGGAGAGCAACAAACCCTCCAGTAATGCCATGGCCTCCGCTTCCATGTTTGTCCGGTATCCCAAAAACAACGAGAAACCACAAAGGATGTTACCACTTGAATCACGAAAAACCCCTCCCGCTCCAGAGTGTCCTGGGTTCCCCAGAGAAGAGCGATCAATATTTAACTTGACATACCCGGCAGATGGCCTCGACCATGCAACCCAGCGTGGCAGCACGGACTTCTTCCGTTCCATGTAAAATATTAAGCCCGAGTGGGCCAGTTCCCAGTCATCCCGTGTCACCTGGACGAAAGGCCGAACCTGAGACATGCCAAGCAACAGGTCTTGAACATCCCTGCAAACCTGTGCCGGTGACGCTATTATCTCCTCGTACATAGCCATGTTACGAGCCTTCCACAGCCCCCAACATATAAGCGATGGCAACACCCTACATACCATCCCCCGGGTAGAGCCTGGAGATTGATACAGCCACCATTGCTGCAAGCGACTAACGATGTCATTCGGGCCCATAGCAGGAACTGACAGGGCCCTAGAGAAGAAATTCCATACCTCAGTAGCAAGAGCGCAATCCAATAGTACGTGATCTTGAGATTCCCCTCCCAGGCAAAACTGGCATTTAGAGGGAAGTTGAAAACCTAGCCGCTGTAACCTGTCCGGGAACGGTAAGAAATCGTTAAGCAGCTTCCACATGAAAACCGCAATCTTGCAGGGGAGCTGGCCACTCCAAACGCACTTCCTGGACCAGAGGCACTCCTGCTTTGGCCGGAGGGCATCCCATGCAGATGAGATAGTGAAATCGCCAGAGGTTGTAAGGACCCAGGCCCGCTGAACTCCGCCCTCCAAATCAATAGCTTGTGTGAATTGGTCCACCGTATCCCGAACAGCAAGCATCCGTCTCCAGACCCTGGAAATCCCGCGTGTAGCTCTGTTACCTGTATCATAGCGAGATCTCATAAAGGTTGTCCATAAAGAGGTCGAGTTGCAGTACCGCCACCATAATTTGCAGCTGAGCGCCCCCTGAATGTCTTCAAACGCACGGATCCCAAGTCCATTCTCCACGACTGGATAACAAAGGTTCCGCCAGGTGCACCAATGATGCTTGGGACCAAATTCTGTATTTCCCCAAAAAAAATTCGCCATTATGCGCTCAAGTTCCTTTAGCACTCCTCTGGGTGGGTCCATTACCGCCACAACGTGCAAAGGTATGGCAGACAGGACATGCTTAATGAGGATGAGGCGGCCCCCCTGGGAGAGAAGCTTTTTTTGCCAGCCCGCCAGCTTAGCAACAAACTTGTCAATCAGAAATTGGAAGAATTCTTTTTTCCGACGCCCGACATAGAGATTGCACCCCAAATAGTAGAAAGGAAAGGAACTATGCCTGAAGCCGGTTAACTGCTGGATTCTACGTATTTGGCCCGCGCCGCACCGTCGAGAAGTTATGAAGAAACTCTTGTGATTGTTAACCCGTTGGCCCGCACCAGCCTGATAGAGCGATAAAAAGCGGACCAGGTTATCCACAGACCGCCTGTCCCCACGAGCAAAGATCACAACATCGTCAGCAAAGGAAAGGTGTGTGACCCCAGTGCAGCCTCTGGGCAATGAGTAAGGGGTGATCTTGCCATCCGCTACTTGCGCATTCAACCCCCTACTAAGAGCTTCTGAGGCAAGAATGAAAAGGATAGGGGATAGAGGGTCCCCTTGTTTGATTCCTCGCGACGCCTGGAAAAAACCCCTAGCTCTGCCATTCACCATCACAGAAAACCAACTTTGAGAAAGGTTGTTCAAAACGAGCAAAATAAACCTATAGGCAAAGCCAAATTTCTGAAGGAGCCGCCGCAGAAAATCCCAGGATACTCTATCAAAGGCTTTCATCATGTCCAACTTGAAGATGCAGTTGTGTCCCCGCGCTTTCTTGTTGACGGATGCTATCATTTCCTGGGCCAAAAGGACATTTTCGGCGATATCGCAGCCTGGACAAAACGCAGATTGCTCCGGGGAGATAAGGTCTGGGAGAATAGCCCGCAATCTATTAGCAAGCACTTTCGTAAAAACTTTATTCACGAAATTGCATAGGCTAATGGGGCGAAAGTCTGCAAACGTAGCGGGGTTTGGCTTCTTCGGGATCAACACAATTAGGGTACTAGCAATACCCTTTGGGATTGGGGTCCCAGCCAAGAAGTCTCTCGTTGCTGCCAAAACATCAAGAGCCACAGTGTCCCAGCACTGACGAAAGAAGACGCCAGTGTAGCCATCCACACCCGGGGCACTATCCTTATCCAAGTCAAAAACAACCCCTTTTACCTCCTCCATCGTGACATCTCTCATAAATTCCCCATTCTGAGCCGCCGACACAAGCTCCGGAATATAGACCAGAAGCTTCTCAACATCCCTGATCTCCTCCGCTGCGAGAAGCTGTTCGAAAAATCTGACTGCCTCGTGACCAATTCGGTCGTCACCCTCAAGCCATGTCCCCCCCTCATCCTTTATGCGATGTATGGTAAGTTTTGAGCGCTTCTCCCTAACAGAAGCATGGAAGAATCGTGTGTTTGAGTCACCGTCGCTCACCCAGCGTAAGCGCGCCTTCTGTCGCCAGTAGTCCTCTTGAACACGTAAGCTCTGTAAGTACTCATAATATCAAGTAAAGGAGAGCCAATTATACTGCAATTATAACAACTTCAATTCAATTTCTCATCTTTATCCAATTTCACAAGCAAGTAACTCAGATGATCAATAAAACGCTTCCTAAACTCATGATCATCTTCTTATTCATATTTAAAGAGGGATTTATTCATATAACATAGTTAAATATATACTAAAGTTGTGAAAGTGCCTTTTGATGGGAAGATCGACATTTTTAGATGAAAATCGCTGATTACTCAACACTTTACATACTCAAGTTGCCTTGCATACTGTTAATTCAAGTACCATTTTATGCAAAAAGTTGACATTTTTAGATAAAAACTTTAAATTACTAAGTACAAGAACTATTAGAATAGAATACTTTTATTCTCTTTTTTTTTTTCTTTTTTCTCTCTTTTTTTTTTGTTTTTTCAAAGTAAAAATAATAATTAGTCCCTTAAAAAAATAATCATGAGAAGAGTATTGCAATTATTGATCATATTTATCACATATGAAGTAAAGAGAAGAAATTTCATCAAACATGTAAAATTTAGGCATAATTTTCTCCACTTTATACGATATATTTTCCTATAAATGCATGAATTATAATAACATAATAGTCATTTTCAAGTTAATTGAGAAAAGAAGTTTTCAAGCCATATATATTTATTTCAAAAGCAAAAGGAATTTGAATTACTAATGGTATGAAACTTGTTGCCCTTTGGATAAAATTGAAAAAAATTTGAAACTGTTTGGGACAATTTTTCAAATTAGGACAAGATTTTGAAAACATTTTGATAGAGTTTCTCCTTATAAATGGACTAAACTCCTTGCCAACAAATCCAAGATTGACAACATTGAAGTGCAAGAAATATTTCCAAGGCAAGTCCAAATCATTTCAATCACAACCAATATATATAATCTCAATTCTCCCCCCACACTTAACATACACTTTGTCCTCAATGTGTAAACAAGGGAACCAAGATAAAGAAAGTAATACTCCCCTATCGACGTGATTGACGTGTGCAAATATTAAACTTCACAATCCATTGTTTGTGTATCTTCAAAACTTCATGAGTTCCATTGGATAACCATTAGTGATTAAACCTAAGAATTGAAAAAGAGAAACAAAGGTGATAACAAAGGCATTATAAAACAAAACGGCGATTCGTAACTTTAAACCTTTGTGGTGGTGACATACCTATAAAAAATACACAACAAGCTATTCAAGGTACAATGAAATACATGAGGAAAAGAAGAAGATAATGAATAAGGAACCTGCATTTTTCATTAAAAAGGATCCTAAAAATGCGACTGTAAAAAACGCAAGCATGAGGTCGCGTTTTTGGGACTCGCATTTTCAATTGAAAAATTGCACGATCAAATACGCAGCTCTTGAAAACGTGACTTGGGGTCGCGTTTTTGTAACCACGTTTTCTGTTGAAAATTTACATAATGTAAAATGTGACTTGGAAAATGCGACATGAAGTCGCATTTTGATACCCTCGTTTTCTTCATTCTACAGTTTTTCTGCAGAAATTTCCTAATATTTCAAAAATTATGCTTTTATCCCAATTACTCAAAATGCATTCTAGATCATTCTTTTGCCAAAATAATCAATACGCGCACATGTAAAATGATCAAAACATGCATTTTATCCTTTTCTAATGAATCAAAAACAACAATTACTCAAATCGAGAGGTTGCGTTTCTTGATCAAACTTCACATTTTCCACCTCATTTGGTCACCTTTGCTTCTATTTCCAAAACCTATAAATGAAAAACAACAAAACAACTTAAACATATAATTTAAACATAAAATCACATAAAATTAGCATAAATAACAAAAATATTGGGTTGCCTCTGTGACAGCCCCACCTTACCCTAAGGCGAACAAAAGGGTTCGGCGGACCGCCTGCCCAGCTCTCGCCGGGACTCAGTCATTCACCTCAAGAAATTGAAGATACAATTCACAAAACAAGCGAATAACGATCCCAAACTTAAAACATAAATTTATATACATTCCTATCTCCAAAGGAATTACAACATTCAAATATACAAAGGTTCCCAATTCCTCATACATCCAACCCTTGCCAAGTGCTGGGGCGAGAACCATTACAAAAGAATCCAAAGAACTAGACTAAGCTAGTCTATACAGAGCTCTCGTCCTTGCTCGTATCCCATGTTAAGGAAAACAAAACTAACGGAATGAGCTAAAAGCTCAGTGAGGTTCCAAACACATAAACAAACAATAAGTTCAATACATTAACCATAGATAGCAAGTAACTCAAGAAACATGACAATATAAAATGATAATAACATTCATTAAAATGATACGTGCTCACATGGAGCCATTCGTTCATTCATTCATTCTCCATTCATTTCCTTATTCCTCCAATCGTTGGAAAATGCATTTTGATAAGTAAAACCCTTCATTTACATTGACATTCGTTCATTCATTTCATTTCACCCCCTTCTGGACGTTGGCCAGGCTCCACCAGACTACAAGGTAATACTTGAGTATACCAAACGTTCACCCAAGGTCACTAAATCGCCCGACCGAGTCCGCTTCTGGCTCAAGTCGATCAGTAACGAAGGACAGGGCCCAGTTCAGCCAAGAGGTTTACATTCATGCACATATAATCATTCAATCATTAAAAATTTCACATTCATTTAGGTCGAGTGCGATAAAGTACACACTCGCCTAGAAAACTCATTTTAAACAATCATTGAAAACATTTAACATGTCATCATTCATTCATAACAAGTCATATAATCAAGAACAAGCCACATAGTCAATGAAAGTATAACAAACAAGGAACACTCACCTATTTACGCAAAATAACGTTCAAAATATCCTTCCGGATAATGCCCTCAGTCACCGATGAAACCTAAGATTAAGCGAGAGAGAATATTACAGTTCATCTAGCAAAAACAATTAGGTGAAATCGAAAAAACACCGACCAACGATGAGTAAAACGTATAAAAATGACTTTAAAAGTGAAAAGAGGCATTTGGATCTGAGGACGGAAATAACTAAGGGTTTCACAAATAAAAAACAAAACAAAACTCAAAAGGGTTGTAGAAAATTCCAACAGAAAACACTTGGACCAAAGACAAATCAGAATCCGACTAGATTAGCGGAATTCCGAATCGTTTATGTGGCTCAAAATCAACATATATTCAAGTAGATATTATATACCAAATGTCTTGATGAAAATCATGTGAAAAGGAGGACAAAATACCTTAATTTCACACTTAAACCTCACTTGTAAACACAATGGATTCCCATGGCCGAGAAAACCCTAAACCACTTCTCTTTATTTTGGTTTTGGCAAGAAATAAGTAAACATTTGAAGTGTCAAACTGAAGAGGTATTATGTTTTAAAATGGTAAAACGGTTGTGCTAATCACCAAGCAGAAAGATATAAGTTCAAATAGAAATGTACTCCTCGAACACCCTTCGAGAGAACCGAAGTAGTTCTCAACAAAGTACGTCCAACTTGACACGAAAATCACATTCTCAAATCCACTTTAACTCATTCAAATTACAAGAAAATAAACGGGCAGCATTTCCCCCTAAATTCTTCACTTCCACCCTACAATCAACAATCAATTCTCATAGTAATTAACCATAATCACACATACGGGTCATAAGCAATAAAATACATCCAATTAGAACCACAATACCCTTCAATCAAAGCCAATTAGGGACTTTACACCCAACCATTAAAACCCCAAAATTAAAACCCTAAAATTACAATTTCCGCACAACGACTGAAATTTTCCGCAATTAACCACAATTGAGATGCACAAGCTTCATTTTATACCATATCAAGCTATCAATCCATAACCAACTTACAATAATCATATAAAATCAGAAAATTCCCCAATAAATCAGAAAGTGGTCCAACTTTACTTAAAATCATGAAATCATCCACAAAATAGCTTAACTAACCTCTAACAACCACCAATTAACCATTATTAAAGCAAGAGATACTTTCTTATTCTTATCCAACTTACCTCAAACTCTAGAAAGCTAGCAACTTAGAGCTTCCCTTTCAAAAACAACTCCACCAAGACCTTTAATCCTTCTTAGCTAGCACTTATATGGAGTAGATTAAAAATCTAACGGTGAAATCTCAAGTTTTGAGCAAAGATTGAAACTAAGAAAATAAAGAACTTTCTCTCTTTTCTCTCTATGATGCACGGCTGAGCAAAGTGAAGAAATGAAGATATTTTGGACCAAAAACAAGATAAGTATGAGAGAAATAGCCGGTCAAAGTTGGTGACCGACTGTGACACGTCACAATCCGGCCGATTTCTGGCTAGATTTCCGGCCGGATTCCAGGCTGGATTCAAGGCAGTGGCGGTTCCAATTTTTTTTCAAACCCCTCAAGCAATCTGGCCAACAATTCGGCCAAGAACTGGCCGGATTTGCGGCTGGATTTGGTACCAAGCATTTTCAGCAAAAATTTTCTTTTCCAAACTCACACGCCGCGTTTATCCGTACGTCCAACAAAGATATAAATACATAATTTCACACAAATACATGTAATACACACAACCACATACTCACATTTATAATGAAACCCTTCCTTAGAAAACTTGGTTAGCAAATTTTTATTTTAAAAGGGAAGTGAGAATAAACAAGAAAAATGCGGAGAATATGTAAAAATTTTAGGGTTCTCACACTCTTTCCCCCTTAAGAAATTTCGTCCTTGAAATTTTACCTTCAGTTACCTCAGACGAGTCCGGAACTTGTCGGTTGTCTAAGGTATAAACTTTTCCCGGTACATTTGTTCGGTCTTTTTTTCATTCGTTGGTTTTGATTTGGTTCCATCCAGTGGTTGAGTACTACTCTCTCGTGACTGTTTCCTTGAGCAGTTACTAATTTGATGGTCACCACTTCCACAAATCAAACACCTCCGCCCTTTTCTCCAACAATCGCTCTCGACGTGATTTGCCTTCCCACAGTATCCACAGACCAAGTGAGAAACCCCCTTTTGGCTTTCTTGAAACTTCTCCCCATGTTCGATTTGACTTCCTTTTGTAGACCTTTCCTCTAACACCCCTACTGTCCATGGCGGGCGGGGTAAGGAATTCACTTTTTGCACTTTAGGAGGTGCTATCGCTTCACTAAATTCCTCCAATACACTGCCCGATGCACCCCTTTTTCGGGTTTGGGAGGCTTTTACCTGTGCCTTTGCATCCTTAATTCTTTGATCCCTCTCAAGAGCCTCCGTAAAAGTATTCACTTGCACCGCCGCTAATGCTTCCTGGATTTCCAAATTCAATCCCTGTATAAACCATCTTACTCTTTGCCGTTCCGTGGCTACCAGTTCAGAAGCAAATTTGAATAGTTTCGTAAATTTTGTTTCATATTCGGCCACACTTAGCGTTCCCTGGCGTAACCCAATAAACTCCTCCTCTCTCCTTTCTTGGACTAAAGGTGGGAGGTACTTCTCGTTAAATTCTCTTATGAAATTCGCCCATGTCCAGACAGTCTGTTCTCTTTCTCACTTTGCTTTAATCACGTTCCACCATGCTCGGACTGGTCCTTCAAATTGAAATACCGCAAAGTTCACTTGTCTTTGCTTAGTGTAATTTAAAGCCGCAAAGATGTTGATCATGGCTTCCAGCCACCGTTCAGCTATGTCCGGATCAGGCCCTCTAAGAAATTTCGGAGGTACAAATTTTTGATACCTCTCAAGAGCCCGATCTTCTCCTATCTCAAGGTTTTGGGGTTGATTCACAGGCATTTGGCCTTGTTGGTCCACCAATCTTGCTAAAATATTTGTTATTTGTTGTATAGCCGTCGCCATTTGGTCCCCGGCTTCAACCCTCGTTCCTTGTTCTGGTTCAGCTGTTGTTTCTCTTTCGTCTCTTGGCTCTTGGGCTCGCTTAGTCCCACGGCCACGACCACGTCCACGACTACGTCTCCCCTCCATACTTTTTTCCCTCTCTCTTTTCTTTTCTTTCCAAAAGGTAATTTAATAAATAAACGAAATAAATTGACATATACACGATAGAACACACCATATACACAAAGAGACATATCAAGTTAGACGGATAACCAAAAGCAGTCACTATCACACATGTAAGTATTAACATACCACATACAAAAGTTATGTAGTAACAATACAAGGGCAAATCAAAAGAAAAGGTGATGTCACCCCAGTTTCAGGTAAAATAACCCCGTTCGGTCTCTCACGTCACTTTCTATCCAAACTAGACGTCCGTTGACCTCTTGTACTCAATCCAGCCAAACAAAGCCTATTAATGTGCCCTAACTGCAAGTCGCAAGCACTTAGTACCGCTTCAACTCTGGAGTACTCGGGCACGAGAATTCGAAATAAGATAATTCACATCTCGAGCTGGCCAGTCCCAAGAGTAAACTATCTACAATCGAGATTCCTACCTGACGTACCTATCAATTGCCCTCAAATACCGGGAGAAAGATTTAAGGCCTATAACAATTCAAGACTCCATAGCTTAAGCTCAACGAGCACTTACTCCTTCATACTTATTCACCACTTAGCCCAATCTCACTCCGCACAGAGACCACGCGAAACAGGTTCTGATACCAACTGTGACAGCCCCACCTTACCCTAAGGTGAACCAAAGGGTTCGGCGGACCGCCTGCCCAACTCTAGTCGGGACTCAGTCGTTCACCTCAAGAAATTGAAGATACAATTCACAAAACAAGCGAATAACGATCCCAAACTTAAAACATAAACTTATATACATTCCTAGCTCCAAAGGAATTACAACATTCAAATATACAAAGGTTCCCAATTCCTCATACATCCAACCCTTGCCAAGTGCTGGGGCGAGAACCATTACAAAAGAATCCAAAGAACTAGACTAAGTTAGTCTATACAGAGCTCTCGTCCTTGCCCGCATCCCCTGTTAAGGAAAACAAAACTAACGGAATGAGCTAAAAGCTCGGTGAGGTTCCAAACACATAAACAAACAATAAGTTCAATACATTAACCTTAGATAGCAAGTAACTCAAGAAACATAACAATATAAAATGATAATAACATTCATTAAAAGGACACGTGCTCACATGGAGCCATTCGTTCATTCATTCATTCTCTATTCATTTCCTTATTCCTCCAATCGTTGGAAAATGCATTTTGATAAGTAAAACCCTTCATTTACATTGACATTCGTTCATTCATTTCATTTCACCCCCTCCTCGACGTTGGCCAGGCTCCACCAGACTACAAGATAATACTCGAGTATACCAAACGTTCACTCAGGGTCACTAAATCGTCCGACCGAGTCCGCTTATGGCTCAAGTCGATCAGTAACGAAGGACAGGGCCCAGTTCAGCCAAGAGGCTTACATTCATGTACATATAATCATTCAATCATTGAAAATTTCACATTCATTTAGGTCGAGTGCGATAAAGTACACACTAGCCTAGAAAACTCATTTTAAGCAATCATTGAAAACATTTAACATGTCATCATTCATTCATAACAAGTCATATAATCAAGAATAAGCCACATAGTCAATGAAAGTATAACAAACAAGGAACACTCACCTATTTACGCAAAATAACGTTCAAAATATCCTTCCGGATAATGCCCTCAGTCACCGATGAAACCTAAGATTAAGCGAGAGAGAATATTACAGTTCATCTAGCAAAAATAATTAGGTGAAATTGAAAAAACACCGACCAACGATGAGTAAAACGTATAAAAATGACTTTAAAAGTGAAAAGAGGCATTTGGATCTGAGGACGGAAATAACTAAGGGTTTCACAAATAAAAAACAAAACGAAACTCAAAAGGGTTGTAGAAAATTCCAACGGAAAATACTTGGACCAAAGACAAATCAGAATCCGACTAGATTAGCGGAAGAAATATGTTTCCGAATCGTTTATGTGGCTCAAAATCAACATATATTCAAGTAGATATTATATACCAAATGTCTTGATGAAAATCATGTGAAAAGGAGGACAAAATACCTTAATTTCACACTTAAACCTCACTTGTAAACACAATGGATTCCCATGGCCGAGAAAACCCTAAACCACTTCTCTTTATTTTGATTTTGGCAAGAAATAAGTAAACATTTGAAGTGTCAAACTGAAGAGGTATTATGTTTTAAAATGGTAAAACGGTTGTGCTAATCACCAAGCAGAAAGATATAAGTTCAAATAGAAATGTACTCCTCGAACACCCTTCGAGAGAACCGAAGTAGTTCTCAACAAAGTACGTCCAACTTGACACGAAAATCACATTCTCAAATCCACTTTAACTCATTCAAATTACAAGAAAATAAACGGGCAGCATTTCTCCCTAAATTCTTCACTTTCACCCTACAATCAACAATCAATTCTCATAGTAATTAACCATAATCACACATACGGGTCATAAGCAATAAAATACATCCAATTAGAACTGCAATACCCTTCAATCAAAGCCAATTAGGGACTTTACACCCAACTATAAAAACCCCAAAATTAAAACCCTAAAATTACAATTTCCGCACAACGACTGAAATTTTCCGCAATTAACCACAATTGAGATGCACAAGCTTCATTTTATACCATATCAAGCTATCAATCCATGACCAACTAACAATAATCATAAAAAATCAGAAAATAAAGAACTTTCTCTCTTTTCTCTCTATGATGTACGGCTGAGCAAGGTGAAGAAATGAAGATATTTTGGACCAAAAACAAGATAAGTATGAGAGAAATAGCCGGTCAAAGTTGGTGAACGACTGTGACACGTCACAATCCGGCCGATTTCTGGCTGGATTTCCGGCCGGATTCCAGGCCGGATTCAAGGCAGTGGCGGTTCCAATTTTTTTTCAAACCCCTCAAGCAATCCGGCCAACAATTCGGCCAAGAGCTGGCCGAATTTGCGGCTGGATTTGGTACCAAGCATTTTCAGCAAAAATTTTCTTTTCCAAACTCACACGCCGCGCTCATCCGTACGTCTAACAAAGATATAAATACATAATTTCACACAAATACATGTAATACACACAACCACATACTCACATTTATAATGAAACCCTTCCTTAGAAAACTTGGTGTGCAAATTTTTATTTTAAAAGGGAAGTGAGAATAAACAAGAAAAATGCGGAGAATTTGTAAAAGTTTTAGGGTTCTCACACTCTCTCCCCCTTAAGAAATTTCATCCTCGAAATTTTACCTTCAGTTGCCTCAGACGAGTCCGGAACTTGTCGGTTGTCTAAGGTATAAACTTTTCCCGGTACATTTGTTCGGTCTTTTTTCATTCGTTGGTTTTGATTTGGTTCCATCCAGTGGTTGAGTACTACTCTCTCGTGACTGTTTCCTTGGGCAGTTACTAACTTGATGGTCACCACTTCCACAAATCAAACACCTCCGCCCTTTTCTCCAACAATCGCTCTCGGCGTGATTTGCCTTCCCACAGTATCCACAGACCAAGTGAGAAGCCCCCTTTTGGCTTTCTTGAAACTTCTCCCCATGTCCGATTTGACTTCCTGTGGCCGACGTGGGCCCAACATAGGTCTTCGTGTATCTCGTGGAGGACTTGGCATCCTTTCTCGGGTGTAATGCATCTCAGCCACAGATCAAGGTATAATCGTTTATATAGCTCGCCATCGTGGAGTGCGTACCGAGCAGCTTTGCATTGGATCCTTCTTGTTTCAGCTCGGTCCATGGGAAGGAATCCCTGGCTTAAGAATACGACGAATGGGCTCATCCATGTGTCTCCCGGGTGTACGGGGCAGGACGTCCCTTCCATGTATCCCGACTCGTTCAGCACTTCTACTAGGACCGTCTTATTGAGGTCAGAAAATGATGTGGAAGCCAGCCGGAATAAGGCGTTGGCCCGCTTGTTCAGCGACCGGGGTATTCTTTGGATTTCGAAAGACTCGAAGTATGCGGTGATTGGTGAACTTTGGAGAGATACCGCCGCATGGTCTCATCCTTGGCTTTATATTCACCAAGTACTTGGCATACTACAAGGTGGGAGTCGCTGCGGACATAGATCCACTGAGCCCCAAGTTTACGGGCTAGCTGAAATCCCGCAATTAAGGCCTCGTATTCGGTTTCATTATTGGTGGCCGGGAAGTCGAAGCGGAGGGCGTATGAGCACACTTCTTTGTGGTGGCCCTCCAGGAGCAATCCTGCGCCGCTGCCATCTCTAATAGAGGATCCGTCCACATACAACGTCCAGAAATGCGGCTCGAACACGTCGGAGGTGGCGTCTCGGCTCTCCGAAAAGGTGAGCTCAGCAAGAAAATCTGCTAATACCTGAGCTTTGATGGCAGTGCGCGGCTCATACGACAGATCGTTCTCTCCTAATTCGACAACCTACTTGGTGAGGCGTCCGGAAGCCTCGGGACGCACCAATATCTGTCGAATAGGCTGATCTGTCCTAACGGAGATGGGATGAACTAGAAAATAAGGCTTCAGCCGTCGAGCTGCATGGACTAATCCTAACACGAGTTTCTCCACCTGGGTGTACCGAGTTTTCGGCTCGCGGAGAGCTCGGCTGACATAGTAAACGGGCACTTGAGTGCCCTCATCTCGGATGATCACAGCGCTGACAGCTTCGTCAGCTGCGGAGAGGTAGAGGTACAGCTTCTCCTCGGGCAGAGGTAAAGCAAGAGTAGGAAGGTGGTGTAGATGTTGTTTTAATTGGTCGAAGGCTTGCTGGCACTCTTCGGTCCAGGCGAATTGGTCGGCCTTCTTCAACACCTTAAAGAAGGGTAAGGCCTTCTCAGCAGATTGAAACAGGAAGCGGTTCAGTGCGGTCAGGCGCCCGTTTAGCCTCTGAACTTCTCGGAAGTTTCGAGGTGGACATATCCTGGATGGCCTTGACCTTATTGGGGTTAGCTTCGATTCCCCGGCAGGAAACCAGATACCCCAAAAATTTTTTCAAAACGACGTCGAAGACGCAATTCTTAGGATTTAACTTCATCCTTGAATCCCGCAGGATGCCGAAGACCTCCCTCACATCTGACAAGAAAGCTGAAGTGGTTAGACTTTTGACGAGAATGTTGTCCACTTAGGCCTCCACATTACGGCCGATTTGATCCTTGAAGAGGCGGTTGACCAGCCTTTGGTAGGTCACCGCGGCGTTCTTTAACTCGAACAGCATTGTGGTGTAACAGTAGACACCTCGATCGGTGTAGAACGCTGTCTTCTCCTAGTCTTTCTCACTTATTCCTATTTGATGGTACCCCTTAAAGGCATCTAGGAAACAGAGAATCTCATGTCCCATCGCCAAGTCGGCGAGGGCGTCTATCTTCGACAGCGGGTAGCAATCTTTGGGACAGGCCTTATTATGGTCGGTGAAATCCACACACATTTTCCACCCACCGATGTCCTTTTTGACCATGACAGGATTGGACAACCAGGTGGGGTATTGGATTTCAAGGATCATCTTGGCAGGCAAAAGCTTGTCGACCTCATCGGATATGGCCTTGCTGCGTTCGGGGCCGAAGTGCCTATGTTTTTATCTTACAGGACAGGCCTGTGGATTGACGTTAAGCTGGTGGATCATGAGTTTGGGGGGCACTCCGACCACTTCATCAGCGGACCACGCAAAGACGTCTCGGTGGGCTTTTATCAGGTGGATCATTTCTTCTTTGAGGGGCGAGGGGAGACTCATCCCCACTTGGATCATTTGGTAAGGTCTCACCTCGTCCAAGATTATCTCGTCTACGGGCTCAAGCCTGCCGGGCTTTCCGATCTTTTGAGGATCAATAGTGTCTATGGAGAGGACAGCTGGCCTCTTCCCCTCAGCCTTTGATGCAGTTCGGGGAGTAACTGCGGCCTGGATGGTGGCGAGGTAGCATTCTCGGGCGGCATTCACGTCGCTGGTCATCTCGGCCACCCCCGCAGGTGTCGTGAACTTGAAGATCAGGTGGTAGGTGGAGTACACGGCTCTTAAGACATTAAGCATGGGCCGGCCTATTAACATGTTGTACGGGGAATCTGTTTTGACGATCGCAAAACTAACGGGTATAGTTTGGCAGCGGGGGTGACGCCTGATAGTCACCATCAGGGATACCATTCCCTCTGGGTGGACCACGTGTCCCCCGAAGCTGACGAGGGGGGTCCTGACAGGAGTGAGCTGCTCTCTGGTCAGTTTCAAACTTTCGAAGGTTCGGTAGTACAAGACGTCTACCGAGCTGTCGAGATCTACATACATCTTCTTGACTATGTAATTATTGGTAAAAACTTCAATCACGAGGGTTTCGTAGTTGCTGGAAGCGGCAAGGACAGGGTCGCTGGGACCATAAGTGATCACTTTGGATAGCCGAGAGCTCGGCTCGGCAGCCTCCAGACCGGCTTGACGGTAGGTCTATTTCCGGGAGTTCTGACTGTCTCCTCCCGTCGGACCACCCACAATTGTATTGATGACCCCCGCGATGTTAGGGCCGTTGCCCGGGGACCCGTCTCGTGGAGGCCGCTGGTCCTCCTTATGGTCCTCGGGCCCACGGCAGTGACTTTTTGTGTCCCGCCTGTCCTCTCGGCGAGGGCCTCGGTTATTTCGGTAGGATGCACTTCGGTTGAAGCCTCCATCCTTGCAGACGAATTGCTTCAAGTATCCCTGTCTGATCAGGTTCTCGATCTCTCTCTTTAGATCGTTATAGTCCTCGGTCTCGTGCCCAACATCTCGGTGGTAGGCACAATAGAGGCTGGAGTTCCTCTTTTCCCTTCTTCCCAGAATCTCAGGAGGAGCTCAACCGAGGTGGTTCTGCCTCATTACAGCCAGAATGTGAGACCGACTGGAATTGAGTAGAGTCAGCTCGGCGTCCGAGGTGGACACCTCCCCTTTACGATCCTGTCAAAGACACTTCGACGATCTCGGAATTGATTCGACGAGCCACTAAAGCCTTGTTCGATTCGGCCGGTTTCTTTTTTCCTCCGGGACTCTTGCCCAGTACGGGCTGCTTGGACTTCCCGCTTCATGCGGTTTAGGTCCTCACTTCTGATTCCTTGGTCTACCCGTTCCCAGAGTTTCCGAAGTAAACGGGGTAATTCCGATGTATCTCGGTGTGGAAGATTCCCGCGATCAACCCGTTGGTGAAGGTAGCTATGGTTACCTGCTCATTTTGATCAGGTATCTGCACATTTTCCTCATTGAACCTCTGTACATACGAGCGCAATGACTCCCTGGGAACCTGCTGTAGGTTCAAGAGGTAGGTTGAAGTCTTCGTGACTGGGCGAGACGATACAAAGCGGTGAATAAACCTGTCCACCAACTCGTCCAGTGAGGAAATGCTCCTTGGTTCCAAGTCCCAAAACCATTTTCGAGCTGTCCCTTATAGGAAAACGGGGAAAACTCGGTAAATCATGACGTCGGGGACACAGTAAAGGCGGAATGCCGAGATGAATGCGCGGAGGTGATCCTCGGCCGTCGTAGGGCTGTAATACTAGGAGCTTGAAGTTAGGGGGAACCATTTCCCCATTGATGTCATCGGTAAGGGGCGGAGCCCTCATGTAATTGGCTGCTAACCCCCCAGGGTGCTGAGGCACGTCCTTAGCTCGTCTTCCCAGTAACCCTGGTAAAACGCCCTGGAAATGGACGCGATTCTCGAGGTGGCTTTGGAGGAGGCGCATTTCTGGGTACTCCTGGTGGGATGCCCGTCATCGGAGTCTTCTCCGAAAGTCATCTCAGGGGACATGGCCGATCTCCTTTTGGAAGATTCGGCATTTTCCTCCTCGAGAATGTTGGGATTTTCTGCTACAAACTCGGCCATCCGGGCTATGGCGTCTTTGTTTGTGGACGGGGCCCTAGGGGACCCCTGCTCTTCAGATACACGGTCGTACTGAGCAGCGGAGCTGGGCTCAGGTCCAGTAGAGGGAACTCTTCTACTCCTAGATCGCGTAGGTCTATAATTTGGGCCAAAATCGTCGCATTTATTAAACCCCATTTTAGGCCCATTTTCTTTATTTATTTTCTAAAAATCAATCATTTAACTCACATTTTCACTCAAAAATAAATCAAAAATTTATGTTTATAAACTCGTTATTTTTCATTTAAAAATAAGGCGCGACAATCACCCTTGTCACATGAGATCAACCTCTCCATCTTTACTCCTTAATCTACGTCCAAATCTAGCTACAAATACAAGAAGAATAAACTACACTACCTATACTATACTACTCTAACTAATGAACTAAGGAAATTCTAGTGAAAACTACATTTTTGGTGAGTTTCTCTACCCTTCCAAAATTATGAAAATATCCTCCAAAGGCTGCTATTTATAGAGGATTCAAGAGCCAAATGAGCTGTTTCTAGTTGTCATTTTTGACTCATGAAACTCCCATGAGTTGTCTTTCCAACTTTTCACACTTTTCTTGATCAGATACAACTAGAATTGATAGTTGGAAAAGTTGTGTGAAAGTAGGATAAGTTGATGAATAAGTTTCAGAAAATAGAAGAGAAGAGAATACGCGACCTCGGGAATACGCGACTTTAGGTTGCGTATTGATAGCTCGCGTTTTTGCTTTTGTGCATTTTGTACCACTTCAACTCTATTTTATCAATGATGAAGGTCGAAATAGCTCTTGTGCAAAACATGAAATTTATAGCCCTTTGAGTTATCTTTCTAATGCCTCAAGAATCATCTAATTTGGAGTTCTGTGTATCAAGAAATGACCATAATACCCTTGACTGGTCAGAACTCTGTTTCAGCTTTCGACAACAGAGTTGCACTTCCGTATTTCGACTTTTTGACAATGAAAATAACTGAACTAGACTTCGAGGTCTTATACCAAATGTAGATATATTCTTAGCTTCACAATGGTGAAAGAAGCACCTTAATTTGATGCTTGTAACTCAAGATATTGTCAAAATACCACAAGGTATCAAAGCTGGAAAACTTGCCTCTTGTATACTGAGTTGCGTTTCATCTTTTGCACTTCATATTCTCTTTATATATTCTCAATTCACTCCATTTGATGATTGAATTCTTAAACCTACAAAAACATAAAGTTTTCACCATTAAAATCCATAGAAATGCAATTTTTACCACTTAAATCACAAAATACATATTTTCACTAAAATCCTAGTTAATTAGCTATAAAAGTTGTTAAAACACACCAAAACTAACTAATAAAACACGTAAATATATACTTATCAGTTATGAAGCTTGTTGCCCTTGGATAAAATTGAAAAAATTTGAAACCTTTTTGGGGCAAATTTACAATTTTGAACAAGATTTTGAAAAAATTTTAGCGGTGTTTCCCCTTATAAATGGGTAAAACTCCCTACCAGCAAGCCCAATTTTGACAAATTTTTAAGCACAATAACATTTCCAAGCATAAGTCCAATATTTGCAACTAACAAATTAATCACATACAATGCATATAATCTCAATTCTCCCCCTCCCCCTACATTTAATATGCACATTGTCCTCAATGTATAAAAAAGGAAACCTAGATAAAGAAAAGAATACTCCCCTATTGATATGATTGAAGTGGGCAAATATGAAGTGCCACAAACCATTGTCCGTTTATCTCCAAAACTTCGTGAGTTCCATTGGATAACCATTAGTTATAAAACCTAAAATGCAAAATGACAAACAAATAAGGTAAGGGTCAAAAGAAGGAAAAAGTGACCAAGGCATGAAGAGCTTTTGCAAATATTTTGTTGTCAAAATTTCTCATATCATCACACCATATTTTCCAAACTTTATATGCATTTACAAAATTAACATCCTCTTTATTAACATGTCTCATTTTCTAGGTAATTATAACATCACCATATAATAATAAAATTAGGAGTAAAACGCAATATAAGAAATATATATTATGCACATGTTCAATTTCACCCCTAAAATACCACTGAAATTGCTAAATTTTTCACATATTCAAAATTCATCATCCAATCAAGCTCTATATGAAGATTAAGCAATCAAATTGGCTAAAATGTCACCATATAAGGAATTTATACAAGTAAGCATCATAAACAAGTCACATTTTAGCAATTTGAACCATCCAATTATACTTAACAACATTCCAAGAGCAATTACTACATTGATAATAAAATCAGAACATGCATAAAGTGAAACATTGCATAGATCATCATAGTCCCACATTTGATCATCTAAACATGCTTAAAAATGTTAAATAAGTATAATGGATCTTATATACATCAACAAATAAAATCACAAATTTACCATTCAAAGTATGTCATTAAACTCAAAAGATATGCAAATGGTGAATATTAAAATACCAAGTTAACTTCAAGAAATTTACTTCAAATTGGTAGAGTGATGTTTGGTGATGCAAATGATGCAAAAATCCCTATAAAATACTTTTAAATTGACCCCTAATTGCTTGAAATAGAAACTATGAACCCTAGCCTTAATCCGATTTTTTAGTTGTTTTTCTTGGATTGTAATGGGTTAAAAAAGCTCTATGAAGGTCAAATGATATTTGTTGGATAATTTCTTACAAGAAAATGGTGTATAAGAAAAGGTTGGTGAAGTGTGTGTTAGTGTGTGTGAGAAAACGTGAGGTGGGAGAAGAAGAAGAGAAGAATAAGGCAGCTTGCGTTTTTATTTTTTAAAAGAGCCTAAAAAACGCAAGCGAAAAATGTGGGCTTGAGCCTGCGTTTTCAGGCTCGCGTTTTCTGCCTTGATTTTGCAGAAATGAATACACGAGATTTGAAAATGTGACCTTAGGTCGCGTTTTTTGTACTTGCGTATTCTGTTGAAAAGTTGCAGAATAGAATACATGACCTCAGGAAAATGTGACCTAAGGTCGAATTTTCCATGAGGCTGCGTTTTCTTCTGCAATTTTTCTGCAGAAGATTCAACTTTCTAAAATTACACACGGTACCCCAATTGCTTAAAATGCACACTAGACATTCTTTTGCTGAAATAATTAATGCACGCACATGTAAAATAATCAAAATTTGCATTTTAACCCTCTTTAACGAATCAAAAACAACTTTTATTCAAATCAAAGGGTTGAGTTTCTTGATTGAATTTCATTTTTTTCACCTCATTTGGTCACCTTAGTTTCGATTTCCCAAACCTACAAAAAAAATAATAAAATAACTTAAACACATAATTTAAACATAAGATCATACCAAATTAACATAAATTACCAAAACATTGGATTGCTTCCCAATTAGCGCTTTGTCGTTGGCTCGACTATAACCTCATTTTTTAAAGAGGCTTTGTCAATGAATAATCCACCATTAGAGGACATGGTGAATTAATAAATTGTGGCTTGATATCAAAAGCCATATATTCCAATGACATGAGAGGTGGAAGAGGCTTACCTATTTCAAATGATTCATAAATAGTACCTTGAATGTGTGTCACTTAAGTACTCACCAAAGGAACATTCGCTTGTCTTTCTTGGATGAAGATATCTTTAGAACCTATACTTTCAGCACATTTCTCAAGAGGGGTGAAAAATGAGTCATTAATGCTCATTTCTTGAGGTTCAAAACTAGTTCTAAGAATATCATCTTGTGAAATGGACAATTTCTTATTGAAACACACATTAGATGCATCATTTTCATCAAAATCCAATCTATTTTCACATATACTATTCATGCTAGGGTCATTTTGCGTATCATTAGAAGAAATAATTTCACACAAAATATGTAATTGTTCTTGTATTCTACCAAAAGAAGAAGTTAATTCATCTAACCTTTCTTCAACCCTATCAAAATGATCGGAGGTTGCATTAACTAGCCTTTCTATAATTAAATCAAATTGATTAGAAGAATTTTCTATGGCTAGCTCCCAAGATGGATTAAATTCATATTGGACACTTTTGAATTGGTAATCATATAAATATGAAAAATCACTATAATTACATTGATTATCCCAACTGTAAGCATAAGAATTACCCCAACTAGGGTTGCATTGATCAAAACAAGAATTATTATACCCAAATTCATCATAATAATTTACATTTTGTACTTGCATACATGTATGAATAGCATGATAACCTCCATACAAGTCACAAATCACATGACAAGAATTGAAAGTATTAACATTCCTCTTTTATTCAAACATTTTTTCTTTTTAAGTGTAAGCGGGAGGACTCGAACCCGAGACCTCTTACTTACACTCCCTCCCCCCGTACCACCCAACCCAACCCTCTCCCCCTCTTTTATTCAAACATATTTGTAATGGTGTCCAATTGAACTTTCAATGTTATAACATCAAATTTTGCCTTTAAACTCCTTAAACCATCTTCAAAAGACGTACTTTCGGACATATCTTGGTTACCTCTATTCAAGGAGTTTTGCACTTGATAACAATCCATTGCCGATCTTCCACTTCTCAAGTATTGTTCGCCCATGTTTCCTACTCTCCTTGAGGCCTTAAGCATGCTTTCAAAGTAATTCAAAAATACATTTAGTTAAGAAAAATAGATGACTTGACTCATATAAAAACAAGACATTAAACAAAAAATAAAAGACTCATCAAGGCACTAAACATAACAAAAAAAAGATACTAGACACAACCAAAATAACAAAAACAAGTAATATTGTCTAAATTAATAAAATAGTTCTTAACATCGATATTAAGTAAATTTTCCCTGGCAACGGTGCAAAAAACTTGATGAGCGCGGGGTATATATATAATAATTAACTCATCCACAGTCAAGTTTTATATTTATAAAATTCTAAATACCCTACACGTGATTTTTCTCAAGTATACGAGTCGAGAGCGAGTATAGAGTATTAAAGGTCGAACCCACAGAGAAGATTGTCAATTACCGATATTTTTTAAACTTTTTTATTATTTAGACTATCACAAATGCAAAAGATTAAATCTATGCTACAAACATGAAATAAAAGTAATAAGAGTAACAATAAAAAGCTCCTAGAGGTATAGAATTCCTTACTATTCTTGCTAATGAAATTACCGGTTAAGTGAATGCTATTATTTTAACTAGTTATGGCATAATTTCTTAATGTATGTGAAACCTGCTCTCATAGTGAATCAATTATACTTGTAACTAACTCATACCTACTCTCGTGGTTATGGAATTAATTACAAGTTTATTTCTTTTATGAAATTACATGAAACAAGTCACTAAAATCACAAAGGTGCTCCTCTACTCTCGTGACTGAACTCTTTATATTTATCACTTCCTTGAACTAATATTAAATTCCAATTCTCATTACAAACTTAACACCTTAAGATTATCACAATTAATGACCAATTAATCATGATTAGAAAAGCAAAACTGATAAATAACTTGCTCAAAATAATATCATTAAATAATCAAGTAAATATCACAAACAAGATATAGTAAGTTCATCCATAACTTTAGGCATAAATTTTAGTAAAACATGAAAACAAACACCAAACTTGTATTATAACAAAATATGAAATCAAATACAAAAGAGAAAGTGTTAGGAGAGAAGTCACCCTTGTCACATAAGTTCAACCTCTCCATCTTTGCCTCTCAAATTTTGATCCAAATCTAACTACAAATATAAGAAGGATAAACTACACTAACTATACTAATCTACCCTAATTAATGAACTAAGGAAATTCTAGTGAAGAATACATTTTTGTGGAGTTTTTCTTGCCTTTCAAAATTGTTAAAATGTCCTCTGATAAGTGAATATTTTACGTGTTTCTAGTGTGTTTTATTAGTTAGTTTTGGTGTGTTTTATTTAATTTTATAGCTAATTAACTAAGAATCTAGTGAAAATATATATTTTATGGTTTAAGTGGAAAAAATTGCATATCTATGGATTTTTATGGTGAAAACTTCATGTTTTCGTAGGTTTAATAATTCAATCATCAAATGGAGAAATTTGAGAAGATAATTGAATGATTGATGATGGTTTAAAGTGATAAAAATAGAATATGAAGCGCAAAAGAGAAAATGCAATCAAGAACAAAAGAAAGCAAGTTTCACAGCTTTGATACCTTGTAGTATTTCGGCTATACCTTGAGCTACACACATTGGATTGTAGTGATTCTTGAATCATTTTGAAGCTAAGAGAAATATCTACATTTGGTATGAAGACATCGAAGTTCATATCAGTCATTTTCATTCTCAAAAAGCCGAAATACAGAAGTGCAAACTCTGTTGTCGAAAGCTGAAGCAGAGCTCTGACCAGTCGTGGGTATTGTGGTCATATCTTGGTCCACAGAGCTCCAAATTGGATGATTCTTGAGGTAATGGAAAGCTAATGCAAAGAGATACAACTTTCGCATTTTGAACAAGAGTTGGTTTGGTCTCCATCATCACGAAAATAGTAGTTGAAGTGGTGCCAATTTCACAGAAGTGAATATGCAACTCATGGATACGTGGCTGAAGTTGCGTATTCCTCAATTTTGGCTGCAACTTGCTCAGAAACTTGTGTTTTATTCACACAAGCTTTTTGACCCATTTTCCTGCAAGAATATCGGTGGGAAAAACCCAAGATAGCTGCAAAAGAAGCTTTACAACTCATTTCTAACTTGTTTATGGGCTAAAGACATGATTTAACACTTTGTCTCTTGCAAGAAGTTCCTCTATATATAAAAGCCTTTGGAGGACATTTTCATAACTTTGGAAGGTTAGAGAAACTCACCAAAAATGTAGCTTTCACTAGAGTTTCCTTAGTTCATTAGTTAGGATAGTATAGTATAGTTAGGCTAGTTTATCCACTCTTGTATATTGGTTAGATTAGGATGAAAATGGAGATGAAGAAGGAGAGGTTGAAACTCATGTGACAAGGGTTATCTCTTCTCCAACTCTTTATCTTTTGTATTGGAATCTTAATTATGGTTAATATGCAAGACTTGCATTTGGTTTTCATGTATAGTTAAAGTGTATACCTAGAGTTATGGTTGAACTTGCTATATCATGTTGACGGGATTTTTATATCAATGCAAGTTTAAATCCGATTTTATACCCGTTGACTGCAAGTATACAGGCCGAAACTGTAATATAGGGTATGTATCGGGTCGATCCCACGAGGAGCAATTTAAACAATTACTAAGCCCTTGTTTTCTCTATTATTTAGACTACTGAATAAATTTGAGCAGAGAAAGTATATTGCTATGGTCTACAAATTTGATATAGAAATCTAGTTTAACAAATGCTAAATGCAAATGGAGAAATTTCACTCAAGAAAGAATCTAGGGATGTAGATTCCACTTATGGCATAAACAACACAAATGAATGGATTTACTTCTTGTTATTATTCTTGTTTAACCAGAGATTCATTTCCAAAATTACCAAGTCTCATTTTCATGATGAAATGGCCTAGAGCAATATAGTTTTCCCTATTTTCATGGTGAAATACTACTACTACTCTGTTTTATTTCATGAAATACCAAATAATCCACCTAAGTGTATCTCTATTTTCATGAACATACAACTTAAGCTCTACTCATGTGTTTCCATTGTTACTACCAATTCTCATTGAACAATAACAACTATAAACATGCTATTGGTGATCAATCAATAACAAGTAATCACAGCTACACAAGTAAACAAGTTAATACAAGATATAACAAGTGTAAATCACATTCAATTCATATTATTTAGTCATAAGTTTCATCTACTCATGAATGATTTAACAATCAAACTCACAAGTTTATTAATGCAAAATATCGTAAAGTGCAAGTACAAGAAAGATAAAAGAAGGCTTAGCCAATTGAAGGTGAAGCTCTCCAATTCCTGCTTTGCTCTTGCACAATATGATTACAAGTGAAAACTTCAAAATGCTTCTCCAAGAACTCCTAGCTAGAGAGAAAATGTTACAAGATGAAAAACTAGCTACGTATGGTCATGTCCTTACCTCTCCCCTGTGTTTCTGCCTAAAAAGTGGTAGAAAGTCTACTTCTCTCCTTTCATAATTTCCTCCACTCAGATTTTGTAAAAAGAAGTCAAAGATATGATGTTTCCTTTTGTCTACACTCATTTGGTCTTCTCTTTTGTTGCAGAAGCATGTGCCACCGATTTCTGTCCCTCAAAATAACTGGAAAAGTTGTGAGAAAGGTAAAGAAAAATGGCTGTGCCACTTGCTGAGGAGAGAAACAGATCCGAGCCTCAGATCCAAGGGGTGAAAATGGATCCGAGGACTTCCCATGATAGATCCGAGGTCGGATCGTTCTGACCTCGGATACACTCCTCCAGAAGTACAGACGAGGGCTCGGATCCCTCTTGCTCATACGGATCCGAGCTCGGATCCGTGTTCTTCAAATTTTCAGTTTTTCACTTCTTTTCTTTTTCTACATTTTTGCTCCCAATTTCTTTTGTACTTTGTTCTCTGGACGATCGTTACATTTCTTTAAGCTCGTGCATGAATTTCATACATCAATAACCTTCACAATTTCACAAAATTAACGCATTAATCCACTCATTTATCAAGTTTTGAACACTTAAATAATATTTAAGCAATTATCACCAAAAGAGTTCAAATATGGCTTTAATTTTCTCAAAACATACCAAAAGTTCATACCAAACCTGTACAAAATGTACGTTAAATATTCATTTATCAAATTTCCCCATACTTGAATCATTGCTTGTCCTCAAGCAATTTTACACGAAACTTACTTCAATGATTCAATAGATAAAACAATATACGTACTTTTGTCAAGTTTAATTCCTCAAAAACCTAGAAACCAATTATTATGTCATTTCTTAGATTACACTAAATACTCATAATATTCAATAAAATAAAAATAATTATGCCGTAATTTAAACAAATTCAAATCAATCTCTCATTCTATCCTAATTCCATAAATAAGTAAATCATATAGTCAATTTTATGGCCTTCCTCATCCCAAAACTTAACAATTTAGAGAGATTTATTCACATTTCATTTTATTTAAATAGTGAAAATGCCTTTTTACGCGAAAATCAACACTTTTAGGTGAAAATTCCCGGTTACTCAACATTTCACTTATTCAAATTGCTAAGCATACTCTTAATTCCAATACCTTTTTACGCGAATGTCGACATTTGTAAATGCCAACCCCCAGTTACTCAGTATGTGAATCATTGGAATAGAAAATTAATTAGATATATATTATTCTTTTTTTTTAACAAAATAATTTCTTTTCCCTCTAACATAATTAAAGGAAGAATTTGGCCTTGTCTTGACTATATCAATCACTTACTTATAAAATTAAGTAAAAATGAGAAATATCATTAATCATGCAAAATTCTAAGCATAATTTTTCTTATTTAACCAAATATACTTTCTAAAATATAAAAAATCCTAATTGCATAATAATTCATTCCAAGCCAAATAAGGACTAAACTTTTCCAAAATACATATAATATTTTATCCAATGGAAAAATTAGACACTTAAAATTGAACATTTTGGTCATTAATTGAAAGAATTGCAATGAAATATTGGAAAATATTTTAGAAAAATTTTGACAGAGTTTCCCCATAAAAATGAACAAAACTCCCTGCCAACAACCTTAATTTCACGAAAATTAACCTCATGACAATATCTCCAAATATAATTCCAACTTGTCTAAGTCATATACAACTAAAATCATGCATTTCAAGACACAATCACCCATAAGATAAAGTAATCCCTCCCCCACACTTAAAATCTACAATGTCCTCATTGTAGAGGAAGGTAAAAGAAACTGAAACTTCCCTCAAAATAGGTGGTGATGCAATTGGGAGCCATTAATCATCACGATCATCCAAATTCTGTCCAAAATGAAACAAAAGGTACGAAGAGACATAAATAGCACAAGATGATTCAAATAAAAGAAAAATAAAAATCTACAAAGTTTGTCTTAATGAAATAAAAAGAAAAATAAAGAAATAAAAGATCCAATTCGCTAAGGAGTGTCATGGCTGCTTGGAACGAGGGTCTACGGCCTCCTCGGATCCATGTGGACCATGTGATGTACCAATATGGCCCTCCTCCTACTGAGGTGTCGAAGTAGGGGACCGGCGGATATGGAAATGATCCTCGATCGCACGAAGACGGCGATCATGTTGGTTGAGGCGCTCAGTCATCATTCGTTCCGTCTGGTCAATGTGCTCAACGACTCGCATCTCCATACAGCAAATGGCATTGAGAAGCTCTTGCCACTTGGAGCGCGGTGGAGGAGGTGGTCGTGGAACGGGAGGAGGAAGAGTCTGCTGCAGCTCCGTCTCTTGAGTTTCCGCTTGTGGTTCAGTTTGAGGTGGAGGCTGAGCGGAAGTCGATGCTCCTCCAGTGTCCCGAACCATAGCAGCTCCAAAGTCCGTAGGAATGCCCAAAGCTTTGAGTATAGAGGCATTGACCTCCTCGACAGACCTAGTGATGATAGCTCGCTCGGTTCCAAGAGGGACTTTTAGCTTCTCAAACAAGAGGGATAGTAGTCGAGGGAACCCGAAGCAAGTCTCACCGGCTCTCATGTGAGCTGTGCTCCGTATGTAGCTGATGATGATGCTAGGTAGAGGAATATCGGTCAACTGCCTACCCACTCCATGTATCATCTTATCCAGAAAATAGAGATCGCTATTTCGGAGCTCCTGTTTGCCACTCCTTTTCGGCACCACATTAAAGGCGAAAAGATAGAAAATCAAGTGGTACCTATGCTCGAAGGAGTCGGCGTAAACTGTAAGCTTTTTCGCACTTCCTCTCTCCCTATACTGGCCCTTGAGGCGTCCAACCGCCTCTCCCACCTGCCAAGGGTCTCGAGCCTTGAACTCCTTGGTCAATTTGATATCTTCTCCTTCGTCTTTGAGTTTGACGAAGTGTCTCAGTGTATCCCGATTGAGAGCCACTCTCTTGCCTCGAACCCACGAGACGATGAGGTTGCCACTGTGGCTCTGTTTGTTTTCTACATTGGCGTAGAACTCCCAGACTAGATTGGGGTAGTAGTGCTTGGGCAATTGAAGGATGTTCTCCCATCCGAGTCTCTTGAATGTCGTAGAAATGTGGTAGTGCGCATCCACCTCCGGTGCCAAGTGTTTCTCAATCATGATTTCCTTGTCCAATCCGGTTTCGTACCACTGTTGATTCTCGAGTGATGTAAATCGTGTGGTATCATAGTCCGGAGGTGGCTCGTCACGGCTAGTAGACGCGGTCTTCCGGCGAGAGCGAGGTGGCGGCTCTGGTGAGGGAGATTCCTCTTCAGGCGACTCTTCTTGCAAGGAAGGTGTGTGTTCCTCACTCGACGATGACGAAGGTGTGGGAGTCCTAGTCCTTCTTGTGCGAACCATGATGCCTGGATCAAAGACAAGGTTCAACACAAATTAGAAGCGATATAAACAGTATCAAACACGTTGTGAAGTGATTTAAGAAAATTTCGGCAGAGTTTCCCCTTGTAAAATGGCTAAACTCCCTGCCAAAATACACCACAAATAATCACAGGTGCTACTTAGACCATTCCTAACACAAATGCACATTTATAATAGTAATTCCAATCCATAATTCCAACAGGTGGCATGAGCATTCTATTTTCAACATTTGAACATCGTATTTTAATTAGAATGTCATTAAAAAGTCTAATCTCTTGAGAATTGATGCACATTTCAACAATGATGTCAAAGTAGAAGGAACTATTGACCAATGTCATTGCTATCCTAATGTACATGCCAATTATCTCTAAGAACAAGGAATGTTCCATCCGAAGACGTAACATGCTTAAACTTAAAAGTTGAGAAAAATAAACAAAAATATCACTATAACAACAATTTTCTCACTTTTAAGCTTGCAAGTAATTCACAAAGAGGATTAACTTCATGCATTTCCGAATTCATGTGCATTAACCTAAAAAATCGACAAAATAATACCAAATCTACAATTCTCTAAAAAATAAGCTTGAAAATTGTTATAACAATCTATTTAAGCACAATGTAGCACAATTGTATCAAGAAATTTCAACAAATATGCATTTATCACAATATACCCAAAAACTAGAAAAATGCAAAATTAGAAGTTATGAAATTTCAAAGAGAATTGCAAATTGTTATCTCAAATGTGTAGATTGATGATGGAGGATGAAAATGATGCAAAATCTGTCAAAGAAACACGCCAAAATACCCCCCAAATTGAAGAAATCAGGTGCGGCCCTAACTTAAGTTTTGATGATCAAAACCCTCGAAAGTAATGTTTTTGATTCGAAATTGTTGAGGGTTAATGCTCACAAGAGGTTAGGGAAGGTGTTTATTGTGAAAAATTGGAAGTTTTATGGATGAAATGGAAGATTGGAGGAAAGGGGGTAGGGTTTCGGTGAAAAGAGGAAAAGGAAAGCTGGAAAATGAGGAACCGAGGAACCGAACCCTCGGTTCCATTCATATCGCGAACCGATCCGAGGTCGGATCGGTTCTGGAAGGCCTCGAATCCGACAGGGCTCGTATTCATCTCACCAGAAACACAGACGAGCCCTCGGATCTATTTGGGTTGGATTCGATCCGAGGTCGGATCATGGATCCGCGGTCGGATCGGTCTGGGTTTGTAGAATCCGAACTCGGATCAGTATTTTTTTGCACTAATTGCAGAAACTGTAATTTTTTTTCAAACTTTTTCTCCCTTTCCCGGCCAATTCCAAATTACACATTGGACAAACTTTTTATTAATTCCAACCTCCCACGCACATGTAATATACCATAAGCACATTATCCAATCTTTCAAAACACATCAAACACATCTACATTGAAAATCGAGGGGTGAGGTTCTTTGATCATTTTTGCACTTTTACCCCAAAATAGCACTTTTGGGCATTAAATGCACATCAAATGAGTCCATGAGCATTTATAACCATGGTATCACCAAAACTCATTTAAATATACTTGAAATGCACAATGTATATATATGCATGGGAATTTTAAGCACTTAAAACACAATTTGGTAAGAAAAACTCCCTTTTTACACATGTTCGTCAAGTGCACCTCCAAGATGGATGATAAAACTCCCGTACCTCCTACAAACAAGTGAAATACATCTAATTAGTCAATTAAATCACACAAAAATGTAAGAAACACATAAATACACACAAATACACTATTATTATTAGGTTGCCTACCAACAAGCACTTTTATTTATAGTCGTTGGCTCGACTCTCCTATAACTTCTTTAACTCTCCATTGCATTTCCTAAAGAGTAAATTACTCCTTGTAGACACCAAATTTTTAGCGCATTTTTGTTTACTATTATTGTTTTTTTATGTTAGTTTTTACTTTTAGTCTTTTATTTTTATTTTTACTTTTTTAAGTCATTTTAGCATAGAATTTATCGGAAAAAAAGAAAGTCATTCACAAAAATATGTTTTAGTTATTTTAGATTCAAGTTTATTGTTATTTAATTAAAAAAAAGAGTAAAAAAAAAAGGAAAAAAGGCAAGCTCACGGACCCTGAGAAACATATGATCCAAACCCTTCTTCTTCATTTTATTTACAAAACGCAGATACGGAAAAAAAATTCCAGCTCGATTGTTTTATTCAGTTTTTCCTCCTCTGTCTGATGATCTTAACAGAGAACACTTGGCTTGATCCAAGGTTTATCAGAAACCATGAAAATCTAAGGTTGTAAAAATACAAAAAAATGGAGTTTATTTCTGCGCCTTAGATGCTAGGTTTCGGTGGTAAGTTTCCCATATAAAAAGCAAAAAAGGGACGGCAAGAAAGGGGAGGAAGTTTTCATGACGGCTGAGTGAGGGTAAGGAGGAAAAGATCTGAGGGATGACGGCTGGGGTTTAAGGAGAACTGACGGCTAGGTTTTGAGAGAGAGAGAGAGTTGGGGGTTTGAAAGAAAGGCTGAGGGAGAGTGAAAGAGAGGGAGCCGAGAGTGAGCGAGAGTTTTCTGGCTGAGAGGGAAGTGAGATTGAGAGAGGGAAGGCAGAAACAAGGACGAACTGGGAGTGAAGTTGAGAAGAGAAGAATCTGGTGTCAACTGAGGCCGCCGCTACCTACTGGAATCAACCACCGTTGCTGCTTGCTGTCGTCCGTCACCAAAGAGGATACTGTAAGTTTTTGCCTTTTCTTATAGACAGCTTCTAAACTATGAGAATCACAAGTTTATTTGGTATTCTTGATGACTGATGTTGAAGTTCCTTTCGTGAGTATGGACTTTCGTTTTTGGGTCCTTAGATTAAGAGTTTGCTGCAACAAGATTGAATCTTTCGACTTGTTGCAGCAGTTCAGGCATGTCGGCTTCCTTTTCTTTGTTTTGCTGCAGCGGTTACTCATTTGACTCGTTTTGTTTGTTGTCTGTACGTGGGTCAAACACCATGAGCAACCACTGGTTGGTGTTAAAATGTGTCCGGGAAAATTTTTTAGCTTTGAAACTAATGAGTGAATCTGAGGTCTGACGAACTCCTCCTCTGCTCAGTTTTTATCAGATCTTATGGCCATTCTCTGCCTTGTTTCCCTTAGTTTGCATGAGTAGTTTTTTGTGAATGATAAATGTTGAGTGTGAAACCTTGTTTAAGATGTTTGGTGACTAGTAAGAAGCATTTGCAGAAATCCAGAAATCAACAAAAAAGCCTCTGCGTGAAAATATGTATCCTCATTGCAAGTTTTTTCCTTTGCATTTTGCTGCAATCTTCACGCCTATTGTACTTCTGAATCTGTCGGGGGGAGAGGGATCTTGAATCCTTGGTCTGTTTGGCATTGTATAATCTTGTTGGGTTGAGTTTTGTGGGATTAGTTGACAGATTTTGCATGATTATTTGGGGATAATATTCATGGCTATTCTTCTGGGTATGTGGAAGCCGACAGATTGCAGAAAATCTTGCCAAAGCTGGCATGCTTGAGATGATCAAATTTCTGTGACTTTATTGCTTATGATCTTTTTGTACCGACCTAGCTCTGTCCCTCATACCTTAAGGTTCTTTTGTGTTGCATGAAATGGTCACTCCCATGTTTGCTAGAACCATCTCTTGCCCAAATGCTGTTCAGTTTGCAGCTTTATAGCTCATGAAGCCGTTGCACAACAACCCATCTGATCCACGCACCATTCACATTTGTTAAACATCCATTTGGGTTGTAATTGTATCCTCGTTTCAGTGTCCCATTCCTTTGTTTCATCCTGTTAGTTTCCCAAATGTATGAAGAAAGGCTGTATTTCATTCTTATGTCTTTTGCTGCTTTTTCTTTTTCACGCAAACAGCCCACAAAGCTGGCTTTCCATCACCTTGTTTGCATACATCAATCTTGTGTCAATGGAGGTTATAGAAGAATGGATGCAGCGTGAGCTTTGTTCAAACCTTTGCCATTTTTGCTGGTTTGCTAAAAAAAAAAACAACTTCGGCCCTGCCGAAGTTTATTGCAGAATGCTTGTTTGATTTGTATCGTAGGTTGTTGCATGGATTCTTGCATGAATATTTTCCTCGTTTGCATTTGTTAGCATTGAAGCTTATCATGTGTTTTGTGATTGCTTCATCGTATCAGCTTCCATTTCTCCAAGTGCACGAAGAACATGTTGCTGTCTTGCTTTCATTTAGCTAACCGGCTGTTCTTTTACATTGGTTTAATAAGATGCTAAGAGGATTGCGTTCCTGTGATTGCATTCTGAATGTTAAGATTCTGTATTTTCGTTACTTAGAGTGAGGTTTTGATGTCTGCCTAAGATTATATGCTAAGGGAAAGCTTACCAGGAAACTTAGAAAGTTGGTTGTTCTTTTTTCTGCCGCGACATGTGCTTCCCATTTGGTCATTCATTTGATTTTAACGGTTTGTGTTCCTGATTGGTTTGTGTTGAGTAAGGTGTTTAGTTGCCCAAAGATATTGAGTGATGTTTTTCACTAGCTCTTGTTTGAAGTCTTGCATGAAACCTGCGTTTGAAAGCTTGAAACTGCTGAAGAAAGTTTCCTAAGCTTGCCGCATGCCTTTCTGTTGCAGAAAATTGTTTCTTCGTGGCTTTTTGCATGTTTTTGCATGCAAAAATAGCTTTTAAAATTGCACCTTACTCCCCCTTAATTTCTAGCTATACTGCAAAAGCCCAAACATGCTCCAACTTCTTGCAATTAGATCCTAAAGTAGTTGCAATTGGAACCATTACTTGACCTTTCCTCTGCTCTTAGACCCTTGAAGTCCCAAAATGTTTTGTTTGGGCTTGAGTGATTGGTTAATTTTCGCAATTGGGTCCTTGGTAGTTTTTCTATTTTAGAAATTTGATCAATAATTTACTTTTCTTGGGAAATTATGCATTATTTGATTTCATTTAAGTTGCAATTAGGAGGGATTTGGTGGTTTTGTTTATATTTTACTATTTAATTGGTGCCTTGACCCTTTTATTGTTTTGAAACTAATATTTCCTTCATTTGATTACCATTGCAAGGGAGCTAATTTCTATCCCTTATTTTGACCTTATTTGACCCTATGTGAACTTATGTGACTACATGTGTTTAATTGCATGCCTTTTGAATGTCTTTTTTTTATTTATTTATTTTTCTCTCTATTTGCTTAAATTCGTATATTTATTTAAGTTCCTTTTTGATCATTTAAAAGGCACTTGAATGCCAATTTGTAACAGTTAGGTATTTCTTGCGACTATTTATTTTATTTCCCCCTTTTAGATTGTAGTAGGTTTCCTCCTAAAAATGTAATAGTTAGGGCCTTAATTGCCTTATGTGTTTTGCATGCTTAGGTGCTATGTGTTTAATCGCTTTCTTAGGTTTTGGCATCTAGATGTGCATGCTTATGTGTTATGTGAATTACGTGCTCACATGTCTATTTGCTTTAATTATGTACATTACTTATATATGTGTATGATGGATGCAAATGCACGTAACCGTGGCTAGTCCAATGCTAGTCATGGTTGTCCCCTCGAGCTCTTACAAGTCCAATGCTTGTGAGAGAGCGTAGAGGTGGGCTAGTCCAACGCTAGACCCAATAGGGCCCCTTCTCGCTAGTACATACTCGCATGCCTTCACTACATCTTCATTCATTCTTTCCTTTTAGTTTTTACATTTTTGTATGACCCTTCACTCCCTTTCCCTTACACATTTAGGATTACATTTTCATTTAGATTAGCTCATTTGCTTGTATAGGTTAGGGAGTCACCCCTTGAATATGGGATATGGACGAATTTGGCTTTTCTAGCCTTAGCACGCTCGTATTCCCTCTATTAAAAGGGAAAATTGAGTCACGAACATTAGTCCCCCCATACCCATCTTGCTTGCATTCCTCTAGGGCTCATGCATTTCATATTGCACATGACTCTTATCTTACACATTCTCACTCTACCACTAGCACTTTATATACTATCACGTGCACACACGCACTTCATACTATCACTTTACTCACCTTACTTTGCACATCCATTTGCACACTTCTACTTACACACTATT